>NC_073694.1:95654439-95842411 GCF_029784165.1 Wyeomyia smithii
TGTGTATCGTTTGCCAAATGATAGCGAAGTGAGCTCGTTTGATGTCCGTTATATTCTCTACTTATGACGATCCTCTAGATGAGCGATGGGCGTGATCGAAGAACCGTCGGTCTGGCATGTAAGTCCACTGGCGATCCTTTCGATAGGTAAGAGGCGTGAAAGCAGAACCGACATATAGAGAGTGCTGTAGTTTTTAAACGTGGACTGTGGGCTCGCCAGTCGAATTGGCGCATCTTACAGGCTCCAGTTCAACATCAGATTTAATTGCTTCTCGATTCTGTTCGAATTCCGGTTTACGATCCCTGCCCAATCCTCGAGGGATTTTACTTCTTGACTGGTTCTAATATGTCCGTAGTCTTTGTCTAGCAGTCTAAACGCTTTATGTTCATTAGAATATCCTATGAAAACTACCTTTTGTGCTTTTGGTTTCATCTTCTTGCGCCTTTGAGCTCGAATTTGAACCCATGCACCGCAAGATCAGCCCTTCACCGTCGGCTAGCATCACGCTCGTTCCGCTTGTTTTCTGAAGCACTGTGAAAAACTGTCATGTGCCGCGATGCACCACTATCAACAAACCAACTCTTCGGATCACCCTGCGCTACCATCCAGGCTAGCGGGCCCTTCGATACCGTCTGCACTTGCTTGACTTTTGGCTCGTCCACTTTCTTTTTCACTGGTTTCGACACACCCGAATTAGTTGCGATATTTGGACAATCCTTTTTCAGATGTCCCTGCTGCTTACACTAAAAACAAGAACGTATTTCAACATTTTGTTTACAAATATTCGCAGTCGGCTTCCTTCCACTATCGTTACCGCGCCTGCTGCGATGTTCTATTTGCAGCGCTTGTTCGCTACTCGAACCAGCAGTGCCGTTCCCGTCGGTTTTCTGATTCCGCTGACAATTTCGATTTAACTAGCTGCAGCGTTAACTCTTCCCCTGGCCGCTACTCTAGCGCCATTGTCAAATAATCGCATCATCAATATCCGCGATCCGTTGTAAAAGATCCGAAAACGTTTGTAAATGCAGTTCCATATCGCTGCTTCCACCCAGTTCCAAGTGCGTTAATTTCTTTAGTAAATACACCTCAGATCCCGATTGTCGCTCGAGCTTTTAAATCACCCTTCGTCACTGTCTTTTGTCAATGGGTTCGGTGCCGCTTCTGAGATTACATGCCAAATTTCATCCCGAATCAGCATCATCTCCATCTTAAACTTCCACGACTGGTAGTTGTGGTTGTTTAACTTCTGCAATGCAAAACGTTACGAGTCCGCCATTTTGCTATCACAGGAATCCGACCGACCATTTACGACGCAATCAACCGCCGAAAACACGAACCGTTCCGGGACTTTCACGCGGATTTCAACTATTCCACCTTTCTTACGTGGTCTGGGCCCATAACCTCTGGGCAGACAACGACGAAACCGTACTAAACCCGGGTATTTATAAGGGAATTACGGAGCAAAAAGAACTCAACTGTGTAATCTGAACAACGTGTTTTTATTATGGTTAGACTCATCCGTAGTATAGAGTAGTCAAAAGGACACTTTGTGAAAGTGTTGTTTCTCTGCAGGGGTGATTTCGCGCACAGACTGGTGTTCACGCCCGAACGCGAAAAATAACAACATCAGCAGCAGCTAGCAAGCATCGTAAACTCTGCCTTGTATCTTGAACTATCAAAATCGAACCATAAAAAAAAACCATCGCGGAATGAAACGAGCAGCGAGGGCAAGGAAGAAAAAAAAGAAGTAGCGTTTGCGCGACGCTATAAAAGCGGTGCACGCAGTTGCACGTCAGTTTATTTCTATTTCATTCTTTAATCGGTCAAATTAGAGGAAAAGTTGTTAAAATTGAGAGTTACATACAAGGCTAGTGTTTTTTCGACCTCCTCTGAAGACGCTTGGAAGTAGCTGCTGAGTACAGTCCACTGACGAAAAAGTGTTTGCTGTGGACGGACTTGCGAGCCAAAATCGTCCTTTTTAGGATAAGGGAGTTAACTTCAATCCGCGAGTGCCCGAACAGAACACTTATTTTTCTGACGGCTTGGCTTCAGCGGTACCCGTTCCCTTTCCTGACGTGTCAGGACATGTTGTGTCATGCCGCAAGAAAGTTAGCAAGCCCCCTGAGTCCCACCTTCCAGAGCATGGTACCGCTCTGACATGGGTCCTTCGAACCGGATTGGAGCCACATTGTGCGATTCCGGAAGCAGTTTTCGGAGGATGTCGGAAGAAAACTAGCAATGAAAAGTGAGAAATATAAGTGAATTTGAGCAAACCGAATACAAGATAATAAGAACTAAAGACATTGAAGTGAAAAAGTGATAAATAGTGTAAAACCGTTACGATGGTGATCCACACGTCCAAGAAAAACAACGCGGCTGATGCCGAGGCGCTGCAAATGCTTATCCATCAGCGTGGGCAGATAAAGGGCAGAGTAACAAAAATAAACAATAACCTCGAGAGAGCGGAAGATAACCCGTCGCTAATAAGTGCTACGTTACTGAAAGTGTACGCCAAGAAGCTGGAGATGCATTACACGGAGTACACCGAAGCCCACCGTGAAGTGATTGCCAACATTCCATAGGCCATAATAGAAGAGCAAGGCGAAAAGTTGAATGAGTTTGATTTTCTTCACACGGAAACGCTAGACCGGCTCGAGCGCCTGTCGGAGCAATTTACCAAGGTTCCTCCTGTGGTCGCTGGGCCCAGTGGAACAACACCAGTGATCGTGCAGAACCATCCTTTGAGAGCACCACTTCGATGGCCACGTTGAAAATTGGCCGAAATTTAAGGCCATGTTTGACGACTTGGTCGTAAAAAGTGGTGATTCCGACGCCGTTAAGCTGCATTACCTCGACAAAGCACTGGCGGGTGATGCAGCTGGCCTCATTAATGCGAATATGATACAAGATAACAACTTCGTCCAAGTCTGTAACCAACTACGAGAGCAATTCGAAAACAAACGAGTGATCGTCGATACCCATGTCGATGGATTGATCCAACTGAAACCGATGTCCAAGGGTAACTTCAAGGATCTGTTAGAGTTGACGAAGACATGTGATCGGCATGTCACTGCAACGCTGCCAGGGCCTGGCATGGGATAAACTGTCTAATGTCATCATTACAAAGCTACTAACATCCCGATTGGATGACCACACCCTGCAGCTGTGGGAACGAAACCAAGTCCATGGTGAGGTACCACAGTATGAGGAAACAATAAAGTTTTTAAAGGGTGAGTGCCAAATTTTGGAGCGTTTCAATAACTCACGCCACCCTGCCCCGACGAAAGTACCTCAATACAAACAAACTAAACTTGCTAGTCAGAAGGCTCACACTGCCACGTCCGCTAATTGCGACATTCAATGCAAGATCTGTGGCGAAGCCTATCTCCATTTCGTGTGCTCCGTTTTTGCCAAAATGCCTGTGCCCGAACGCATAACAAAAGTGAAACAGTTAAGAGTTTGTTTCAACTGTCTCCGTCCAGGTCATAGTGCCAAGGACTGCTCATCCAAGCGCAATGCCAAAAACGCCACCACACCCTAATTCACGTTATGTCATTCGCAAAACCATCTGAGGCTGAAGTCCCTCCAGATAAAGAATCGACCAACGTCGTCGCTGAAACCAATGCAGTCCCCAAGGTTCATTCGTCATCAAGCACCAATTCCTCGTGTTCCTGCAATCACCCGAAAGGTGCAAAGACCGTGATGCTGTTGACTGCTGTTGTGAATCTTGAGAATACCAACGGTCAACTAATTGCTTGTCGGGCAATGTTGAACATTCCCAAGTTTCCTTTGTGTCCGAAGCCCTCGCCAACCATTTGACGATTTCTCGTGAACCGGTGAACGTGCCCATTACCGGAATAGGAAGTGCCAGGATTTATGCAAGGGAGAAGCTGAACGTGAATATCCAGTCCAGGTGTTCCAATTTCTCCACCGACTTGGAATGCCTTATAGTACCGAAAGTGACCAGTATCATCCCTGCCAAAAAGGTTGATATTTCGTCGTTGCCAATTCCTGCCGGAGTGCAATCGGCAGATCCTACCTTCCATGTACCTGAAAAAATCGACATGTTAATCGGTTTTTCGAAGTTCTTCTCATTGTTGAAGTCTGGGCAAATTCATCTAGCTGATGGACTCCCTGATTTGCACGAGACTCACCTGGGTTGGGTCGTTTCGGCGAAATAAACACCGAAGTCGCCAACGCAGTAGTGACTTATCCTGCCTCGCTTGATACTCTTACTGAAACGATGAACCGTTTCTGGGAAGTTGAAGATATTTCGCCATCCGTTAAGAAGGAAACCGAAACAGATGTATGCGAGAAGATCTTTCGTTTCACCCACAGTCGGACGTCAACTGGAAGATACATGGTAATGCTTCCATTCCTAGAGGACGTTTCTATGCTTCAGGACAACCGATCCGATGCTCTTCGTAGTTTCCTGATGCTCGAGCGGCGATTCAAGAGAGATCCCACTTAAAAAAAGTTATATTCTGAATTTATTGATGAGTACGAGGCATTGGGTCATTGCCGCGAAATCAATGAAGCAGACGATGATCCTACCCAGGGACGTTACTACATTCCACATCACGCCGTACTACGACCAACCAGTTCAACGACGCCGATTAGGGTCGTGTACAATGCCTCTGCCAAGCCAAGTTCATCTGCCAAGTCCATAAACGAGGTACGGGACAACTTCGGCCCCATTCCTCGCCACCAGATGCCTTAATCAATTGTGCTACGATGAGGGTGACCGATTTCCATTTGCGTCTAGAATCATTCTCGAAGATTGTTATGTCGATGACATCCTTTCCGGAGCCGAGAGCGTGGAAGAGGCTATAGAAGCGCAGCACCAACTGCAAGAATTACTCCAGCTAAGTGGATTTCCTGTTCACAAGTGGAGCACAAATCGTCCGGAAGCGGTACTATACGTGCGGAATATTTTTGCTGATGGTTGTGCCGAACTGCGACTTTTAACAAGTAAATCGAAGGTCGCTCCAATAGCAGGATTGAGTATTCCCCGGAAAGAATTATTGGCGGCTCGCCTGCTATCTCGATTGGTGGCTAAGGTGATGCAGTCTTTGGAGCTGAAATTCGATGACGTTGTCCTCTGGTCTGAAAGCCAGATCGTACTTGCTTGGCTATGCAAGCCACTGACATCTCTTCAGGTGTTTGTTCGAAACCGAGTTGCTGAGATCACCACTAAAACCAAGGACTTCACCTGGAAGTATATTTCCACCAAGGAAAACCCCGCCGATATTGTGTCGAGAGGATCGCTTCCAAGCTCTCTGATTTCTAACGAGTTGTGGTGGAAGGTTCCGCCTTTCCTGCGATTAATCAATTTCGGAACTGAACCACCTGTTCAACTACCCGATGAAGATTTACCCGCGCTGAAAATGTCTGCATCCCGTGTACCAGGACGGACTGTTAAGAGTAATTGGAAGACTGGCAATTCACCTATATCAACCATGGCCAAACATCCGTATATTTTGCCAAGTCATCCGATTGTTGACCTTCTGATACGAGCATACCTTCAGGAGAACCTGCATGTTGGGCCATCTAGTTTACTAGCGATTCTTCGGGGACGGCTCTGGCCAATAAATGGCAAATCAGCTGTGAGGAAAGTTACCAGGAGCTGTGTTACTTGCTTTCGTGTGAACCCAGTGAGGGAAAGTCAGCAAATGGGAAATTTGCCATCATTCCGCGTGACACCCGCTCATACTTTCGAAGTGACTGGTGTGGATTACGCGGGTCCTGTTTATGTGAAGCAAGGCCAACGAAGACCGGTTGTAGAGAAGGCATACATTGTTGTTTTTGTGTGAATGGTTACCCGAGCTGTGCACTTGGAATTAGTGTCAGACATGACCACCTCCGCGTTCATTGGCGCTTTGCAACGGTTAACGATTCGTAGGGGTGTACCACGTGAAATACACTCTGATAATGGATCAAATTTTCGAGGCGCCAAGGCGGAACTGAATTAATTGTTTAAACTGTTCCGGTCTCAAACTGCGGTTGAACAAATAGAAGGTTTTAGCCAGCCAAAGGAAATCACCTGGTCCTTTATTCCACCTGAGGTACCACACTTTGGCGGTCTGTGGGAGGCGGCCGTTAAAAGCGCAAAATATCACTAGAAACGCACGCTGAAGGATGCTCGCTTGACATTTGAGGAATATGCGACCATCCTGACACAGATTGAGGCTATTTTAAACTCTCGACCGCTCTACTCTACCTCACCCGATCCCGGTGATCCCATGGTACTCTCTCCTGGTCATTTTTTAACGGGCGTCCAATAACGGCGATCCCTGCGCCGAGTTATGAAAACACCAACGTCAATCGACTTAATCGTTGGGAGTTTTTGCAACGACTTCGGGATGAGTGTTGGAGAAAGTGGCAGAACAACCACCTGCAAACTTTACAACAACGAACCAAGGACCAGATACGGAAGCTGGAATGATTGTGCTTCTGGAAGACCAAAACTTGTCACCAATGAGCCGGAATAATAAAAATAAAAATATAAATAAATAAAAGATATAAATACAAAATATAAACGTCCAACAACGAGGATCACAGTGCTGGCCATCCAGGACAACAGGCAGCTGTTGGAGCAAGGTTCTGAGAAAGCTTCTCAGCTCGGGGGAGAATGTTCGCGCCCGATCGCGAAAAATACCAACATCAGCAGCAGCCAGCAAGCATCGTAAACTCCGCCTTGTATCTCGAACTATCGAGAATCGAACCATCAAGAAAAAAAAACCATCACGGAATGAAACGAGCAGCGAGGGCAAGGAAGAAAAAGAAGAAGTAGCGTTTGCGCGACGCTATAAAAGCCGGCGCCGTTTTTGGTCTATTGAAAAATCGGGTCATTGAATGATGCACAGTGAGAATGAATTGCCACTTCCAGTGGTTCTTTCGGTTGATTCACTGTGCATCTTGAGTGGCTCGGACCCATCACGGAGTAGTAACCATTTATATGTATGGTCAAAGCTATTTAATATTTTGTGGCGATTTGGAAAATTCGTCACAGAAAAATATTTTTTTACAGTTTATATATTTTCTCTAGAACCGCAACTTTGCTGCAGATTCGATTCCAATCAATCAAACCGCTTTTCTGATATAGAAATTTTAATCCGTTAGTCACATTCTTGGATAGGCCCTTTTGAAAAAGCAGTTGTGAGCAGGGTTGATATTTGTTGACACTCTTGAGTGAAAGTGAAGAAAAGCATCCATAAACGTTATTTTTTTACAATCCTTTCAGAGTTCTCCCTTCCCGTTTTTTGCATGGAAGTGAACTGTCAAAACACCTCATTATATTTCATGCGATGGACGCAAGACAACAAAATCAGTTTATCAGTTAACGAAGATTCTCAAGGCATCAGTGTCAGTGAAAAAAGTGTTTCGGTGAGGTTCATTTTGGTTGAGTGGACTGTTTGTTTTTCTTTTTCGCTTTGAAATGAAGATCATTTGGTTGGATTTGTCGTCAAATTTTATTCCGTAACCGTGAACGATGCGCGCGATCTATTTCATCTGAGTATAACAGCACGTTACCAGGACGAAAATCTAGTGTATCTGAAAGAGTGCAGCGATCATTGGAAGTGAAAATTGAAAATGATTGGCTGTAATTTTCGAATAATTTTGCTGGGGAAAATTACTTTTATCAGCACTGGTTGAGAGTGAACATGGACATCGGATATCATAAAATGACCTTATTATCAAAAATGAACAACTTTGAAAAGTTTCAGCGAAATTGGAAATGATCGATCAGAAGCGATTTACAAAGTAGCGTGGAATGACTCTGATTTATTACTCATACATTTGTGGCAGCATTTCATATGATGTTGACTGCGCTCTATATGATTGTCTTCTGCTCTGCAGAATTTGTGTTATGGTACGAGTAAAAAGTTGTTTCCTTTCCGACCGAGTCCACACAATTGTGTAGGTAAAAATGGCGCAAATAAAAGCATATCCGAGTAATTCCTACATAAATACACTGTCTTGCTCCCGTTTTTATTTTGACCCAGGACTACGTCTAAACGCACTGTATCGACATACATTCTGCGGAAACTAAAACCAAGGTGTAACGTTGGAATGTAAGATTTCAAACGGTAATACCGATGTAACCACATGATGGATTTCAATAATCAATATGTCGTTGGATTGATAAAATGATGGACAATTTTATGATTCCTCAGTTATCATTATCATTTCATTTTTGAACAGTGAAAATTTCATAAAAGTTTCAAGGTCGAATTTTCACGAACAATGTACCAATCACATGCGAGCACGCCTGGCACAGACTTCATGAGTAGACACTGTTACGACCCCTCGGTCGGCGCACCTCACAAAGCAGCAGCGACCTGCATTTTTTTTTCTGTGTGGACTCATCACTGCTGATATTGCCCAGGTGTTTTCTGTACTCCGCGCTTCATATTATTAGCAGTATGACTATTGAAGTAAGTGATACGCTTGTCATTCATATCAGTGCTTATGTGTAATTACCTTTCCGTTTCAAGCTTTCTGCTCTACTATACCGAGCCTCTGTCCATCTTAACAATATCGCCTAGTTACAATTCCCTGGAGAGAACTTTCATATGTCACTCACACCAGTTTTATTATGATAGGGAATTATTTTTGTTAGGAGGAGAGTCAACAGGGGTACTGTAGAATCCAGATTAAAGAAAGGGTACGTGGTGGGGAGCCTGAGAATAAACCCATGCTAAAAGTCCTTTGACAACCAAATGGCCTGATTCTACTTAGATTCGAACCCGCGACCACTCGCTTACCAAAGCGGACCCTGTAACGTTGCGGCTACGGAGCTCCACAAGGCGACCTGCATACACAACCTTGATCAATACGGGCGAAGAGAAAATCAAACTCACTATACTGCACTGGGAGAAACGGCAGATCATCGATCACGGTCGTTATTGCTTAATCATTGCAGAAGAAAAGAAGCAAACTAATCAAGTGTGGAGTGTGACCCTTAATAGCGATTATAATTAAAACATTTATTACTAGTGCTTAATCTAATACTTAAAGGCTACTTGAAATCTAAATTGATTACTTAATCTTAGAATTAGGTAAACTTCGATAATCGATTTAAAAATATGTGAATTACATGCTAATTGATAATAAGATATCCTAGGTTAACCTTAAAATCTCCCAATGCGTTGCGAAAAGATGGAATAATTCCCTACAAATAAAACCACGCTACTTGCAACTTTAGAGTAAAGTAATGTTCTCGTGTCAGTGAAGTTTCGAGGATAGCTTATACGAAAAGTAAAAATACTAGAAATGGAGAAGATTTAGGAAGTAAAACACCATTTACTATTTTTATTCATTTACAGGGAATATAGTGAAGTAGAAAATCATAATTAAAAAGGGACAGATAAACAGGAGTAAGAACATTAAACGTAAGTTATTTGCCAGTAACACTTGCAATCCAACTGATGTAAATTTATGATATTGCAGGAAGTTTTTTAATACACGTTTATCGTTATTCACAAACTCGGACCGTTCTTATTCCCACTTCCCTTTGGCCTAACGCCAACATTTTAAAAAACTTCGTTTATCCACGTCCGGATAACGATGCCGAAACAAGCTTACGATTCAGAAGGAGGGAGCTTTAGTGAAACGTCACACTGTAGGGCCTGCACCGGTGGAGACGACTCCCGTATGGTACAATGCGACAAGTGCGATGATTGGTACCACTTCGACTGCGTGGGAGTAAATCAAGACGTAGAGAATCAAGATTGGCTGAGCCCTGTTTGCCAAGAGGAGCAGCAAAGCCAAAACCAAACTATCGGCAAAACCTGCGTTGTCTGTAAGTACGCGTTGTACTGTAATCACGTCAGATGTAACACCGTTGTGTACCTCTTCCGACCTAGTAACTAGCATAGCTGTCACATCTTCTTTGTTGTATCCATCAAATACAGTTTGCCCTTCGATTGGAAAAAATGCAAATGTTTCAATGCCACCCCACTCGCTCATGCCCCCGAATTCGTTCATGTCGCCTTTTTACTTCATGCCACTATATCAGTCGACGCAAATGAATTATTCGATGCCTTCTATATCAGCGAATTCGTCTGTTAGCCTGTCAAATCCATATGCGCCAATATCAAAGGTAAACATTCCGGGTCACTGCTATACAGTGTCGTCAAGCTTCACTCAGCCTATTTCGTCAGCACCGATCACCGTTCCACCGAAGTCAATTCCGTTTACACAACCAACCGTTCCAATAGAGGGATCAAACAACCAGTTGCCAGAATCACTTCATTTAAAACATCTTCCGCTAAATCAGCAACGAGCAGTAGAGGATAACCTGAGCCAGTGTTCTGATGCAGCTTCCAGAAGATCCACCAAGCAGAGACAGTTGGAATTGCAGTTACAGCTTTTGGAGGAAGAGAGAAAACTCCAAGAAGCAGAAGAATCAAACCGACATGAGTACCTGCGTAAGCGACACGAGCTACTCAAAGAGATGGCCAACGAAAATGCCTCGTCATCAGATGTGGAGGAAGAACGATCGAGCCGGCGAGTATCTGATTGGCTAAGTGCGTCAAATAATACAAATGTGCACAGATCACGTTTATTACCAGCTGATGTTAATCAAACTCAACCGAATGACAGTCGGCAGATTACTGATCAGCAAGTAGGAAATACTGGAGCAGGTTTTATGCCAAACTTACGCTCTACTCCAGGACTCACATCACCAAGAGAAAATGAGAATTACTTATCACGAAAACAACTCGCCACACGTCAGGCGGTTTCGCGAGAACTTCCAATATTTAGTGGTGTTCCAGAAGAATAGCCGTTGTTTTATTCACGACAACTACCGAAATGTGTGGATAATGCATCCGATGAATGTTCCAGGTATACTTTCAACTTTGAAAATGCTGTTTGGTAATCCAGAAATTATTGTGCAAAATTTAATCTCAAAGATTCACTCGACCCGAAGGCGGACAAACTGGACACCCTGATTGAATACTCAATTGCCGTGCAGAATCTCTGCGCAACAATTGATGCTTGCCAGCTAAATGAGTACACGTACAACGTAGCTCTATTGAACGAGCTGATCGACAAGCTTTCACCTTCATTTATGGTTGATTTGGCAAAACATCGTCGTAGTTTATCCCGAGTGTACCTCAATGCGTTTTCGACATCTAACATGCAATGATGTAGTTCCCAGTCGAGGAATTAAGAAGAACTCAGCTCATGTTAATATTCACAGTAAAGTGGGCTCAGAAATTCCGTCAGATAGCTCTGGCCGTTAGGATACAATAAATCCCTCGAAGTTGCATGCGATGGCGTGTGTTGGACGCAAGCGAAATTGTTCTAATTTAGAAAAGTGTCAACGGTTTAACGAGTTTTCGTATAATGCTCGTTGGGCAGTTATAAAAGAATTCATGCTTTGCAGGAAATGTCTCAAGAAACACAAGGGCACCTGTAAATCTCAACAAATATGTGGAAAGAACGGGTGTACATACAAACATCACCAACTTCTTCACAATAACCAACAAGATGGAGCGGGAACATCGTCAGGTGCAAAGATGCCAGTCGAAAGCAGTCAGATCGCCAGCGCAACTATTTCGAACGGTTCTGTACGTGAATGCAATGCGCATCATAACCCAAACAAGCAGGGGCTGTTTCGAGTCGTACCAGTTATAATCCATGGCTCGGGGGAATCTGTAAAAACTTATGCTTTCCTAGATGATGGTTCGTCGCTCACATTAATCGATGAGTCACTGGTTCAAGAGTTGAATTTGCAAGGAAAAGCGGAACCACTGTGCCTTAAGTGGACTGGAAATAAGCGTCGTTTAGAAAAAGATTCGTTGAAACTCGACATCGACGTGTCCGGAACAAAAACAATTAAAAAATGCCAACATCACATTGCCGCTCAAAGGAAAAGAAGGTAAAATGCATGAACCGTTTGCCACTAAGACTTGGTTGGATTGTGCCAGAGGAGGCCATACACATGGCGATTTAGTCGGTTATCATGCTGTATGTGCATATGATGAATCGTCCGATCAAATGCTGCAGAAAGCTGTACGCGAATATTTTTCACTAGAAAGTCTAGGAATTTGTCAATCGAGAAAGCCTTTAATCTCCAGCGAAGATCAGCGTGCAGAGAAAATTTTGCAGTCTATCATCCAGACAGATAGCGGAAGGTACGAGGTAAAACTACTGTGGAAGCTTGACAAAATCCGTCTGCCCAACAGTAAACCAGTAGCTTTACGACGTTTTCATTGCCTGAAAAACAGAATGAAAAAGCAGCCAGAACGAGCAGCAGTACTACACGCGAATATGAGGGATTATCAGCAAAAGGGATATATTAGAAAGTTATCGGTCGATGAGCTTCGAGAAACACACAATAGGGTGTGGTATCTTCCACTGTTCCCAGTTTTCAATCCAAATAAGCCTGGCAAGGTTAGAATTGTTCGGGACGCAGCAGCTAAAACCAACGGCGTGTCGCTTAATTCCATGATTTTAAAGGGACCTGATTTGTTAAACCCGCTGGATTATGTGCTCTACAGATTTCGAGAATTTCATGTTGGACTCAGTGGGGACGTCAGAGAGATGTACCTACAAATGTTAATGTCCAAACAGGATCAACATTGTCTCAGAGTATTGTGGTGTGATGACGGATCGGATGAACCTAGTACCTACGTTACACAAGTTATGCCTTTTGGGACATCTTGCTCACCATCCTGCGCACAATATGTGAAAAATTTAAATGCAATCAAGTTTGAAGAGTAATATTCGTTGGCAGTTCAGGCAATCGTTAAACAGCATTACGTGGACGACCTGCTAGTGAGCGTGGAGTCAGAGGAAGCGGCAGTTCAACTTGCAAAGGACGTGAAGTACGCTCATGCCCAGGCTGGATTCGATATGCGCAGTTGGATCTCGAATTCGCGAGCAGTGGTAGAAGCAATGAAAGAGTAAGAAACCGACGAAAAGAATCTTAACTTGGGATCAGAGCTAGGAGCAGAAAAAGTTCTGGGAATGTGGTGGTGTATGGAAACCGATAATATCACGTACAAACTCTCCGCTAAACACGACACAGATCTACTATCCGGATTGCGAAAACCTACAAAAAGAGAAGTATTAAGGACACTCATGGCTGTTTTCGACCCGTTAGGATTGATATCCAATGTGCTAGTTTATTTAAAAGTCTTGTTCCAGGAGATATGGCGATCCGGCATCGAATGGGACGGCGAAATTCCAGAAAATTTAAATGCCAAATGGAAAAAAATGGCTTGAAGTTCTACTTGTCGTACAGAGTGTTAAAATCCCTCGCTGTTATCGGGCGCTAATTGCGCTGACTCCACAAACAACCGTGCAACTCCACACCTTTGTTGACGCGAGTCTGTCAGGATTTGCAGCAGTTGTTTATCTACGTTTCGAACAAGGCAACACTGTCGAGTGCGCCATAGTGGGTGCGAAAACCAGGGTAGCCCCAATCAAATTCGTTTCGGTTTCAAGGCTTGAGTCAGGTTGGCGGACAGAATTACAAAGTCTTTGTCCTACAAAATACATCAAAGATTCTTTTGGAGTGACTCCCGTGATGTTCATGCTGGATAAGATCCGACGATCGTCGATATTCGCAGTTCGTCGCTTCCCGCATTAGCGAAATCATAGATTCAACTGACATTACCGACTGGGGATACAAACGATCGAAGGAAAATGTTGCTGATGATGCTACCAAGTGGCAGGGAGTACCAGATCTTTCCGAAGACAGTCGATGGTTCAAAGGTCCACGATTCTTATGGGAATGTAGAGAGTATTGGCCATCCAACCCATTCCGAGATGGGGAAACTTGCGAAGAACTTAAAGCAAGCATTTTCTATCATGGAACAAAAACTAAACCGATAGTAAGCACTCAAGACTTTTCGTGCTGGGAGCGACTGCTGCGATCTACGGCTACTGCATTAAGAGCCTCACAAAACTTTCACAGTACAGTGACTAACGAGAGCTTCATCGGTCCACTCCCATCCGAAGAATTTCAGCAAGCTGCTATCTACTTATACCAACTAGCTCAGGCGGATGTTTTGTAATGACGAGATCGGTATGCTTAGCGCGAAAGTTGGTAACAAGACGCTGGCGAAATCAAGTTCAATTTACACATTCAATCCGTTTTTGGATGAACAGAATTTACTTAGAATGCATGGCAGAATAAGTGCGTGTGAGTACGCTTCTATGGATGCAAGGAATCCCATTATACTACCGAAAGGTCACCACATTACTTGGCTAATAGTGCAAAATCACCATGAGCGTTATCATCATCAAAACCACACCACCGTAGTAAATGAGTTGCGACAGAAGTTCAAGATTCCTAAAATTGGACAGCTGTTCCAACGAGTCAAAGCAAGATGACAGGTGTGCAAAAATCAAAGGGCTGTGCCACAACCACCCCTAATGGGCGATCTTTCTCAGGCAAGATTGGCGGCGTTTACTAGACCTTTTTCATTTGTTGGCATTGACTATTTTGGCCCACTGAATGTGGCGGTTGGGCGTCGGATTGAAAAGCGATGGGGTGTGCTTATTACGTGTTTGACCATGCGAGCAATTCACATAGAAATAGCGCATTCGTTAATTGCTAGCTCGTGCGTATTGGCATTGAGAAATTTTATGGCGCGAAGGGGTGTGCCAAAGCAAATTTACAGTGATCGGGGCACAAACTTCACGGCGGCAAGCAAAGAACTTGAAACAGCGAGTGATGAGCTCATGACTGAACTCAGAAAAATGAAGCAAGAGCATGTCATCAGAGAAATTACCAGTGTTGATACCGAATGGACATTTTTGCCCCCAGCGTCACCACATATGGGTGGAGCCTGGGAAAGGCTTATACAGTGAGTAAAAATGAACCTAGCAGCGATGAAACCTGGGCGCAATCCTACTGACGAGGTGCTGCGCAATATGCTCATAGAAGTGGAGCATGTGATAAACTCACGTCCGTTGACTTACGTGCCTGTGGAGGACCCAAAAGCTCCCGTTCTCACACCGAAGCATTTCCTGTTGGGCTCTTCTAGTGGTATCAAACCGGCTACTGTCCTTGACGATAGTGCAATAATCTTACGTCGATCGTGGTGCGCATCACAGGTAGAAGCAAATATATTTTGGCGACGATGGGTGCGAGACTATACGCCAGAATTGACGAAACGGACGAAATGGTTCAGCGAGGTAAAACCGATCGAGGTGAATGATATCGTGGTCATAGTCGACCCAGGACTACCACGCAACTGTTGGCCGAAGGGACGAATTATTGCAGCCAACACCGGTGAGGACGGGCAGGTAAGGTCTGCAGTAGTGCAAACGATGTCAGGCATTTATGAACGTCCTGCTACGAAGCTCGCTGTGCTAGATGTTCGGTGCGATAGGGAAGTAAGCCAGGATCTTGGTGTACCTGGGGGGAGTGTTACGACCCCTCGGTCGGCGCACCTCACAAAGGCGACCTGCATACACAACCTTGATCTACACGGGCGAAGAGATAATCAAACTCACTATACTGCACTGGGAGAAACGGCAGATCATCGATCACGGTCATTATTGCTTGATCATTGCAGAAGAAAAGAAGCAAACTAATCAAGTGTGGAGTGTGACCCTTAATAGCGATTATAATTAAAACATTTATTACTAGTGCTTAATCTAATACTTAAAGGCTACTTAAAATCTAAATTGATTACTTAATCTTAGAATTAGGTAAACTTCGATAATCGATTTAAAAATATGTAAATTACATGCTAATTGATAATAAGATATCCTAGGTTAACCTTGAATTCTACCAATGCGTTGCGAAAAGATGGAATAATTCCCTACAAATAAAACCACGCTACTTGCAACTTTAGAGTAAAGTAGTGTTCTCGTGTCAGTGAAGTTTCGAGGATAGCTTATACGAAAAGAAAAAATACTAGAAATGGAGAAGATTTAGGAAGTAAAAAACTATTCACTATTTTTATTTATTTACAGGGAATATAGTGAAGTAGAAAATCATAATTAAAAAGGGACAGATAAACAGGAGTAAGAACATTAATGGTAAGTTATTTGCCAGTAACACTTGCAATCCAACTGATGTAAATTTATGATATTGACGGAAGTTTTTTAATACACGTTCACCGTTATTCACAAACTCGGACCGTTCTTATTCCCGCTTCCCGTTGGCCTAACGCCAACAGACACCAACTGCCTGATGTGATTTCCTGTATAGCAGTGGCAAAAAAAAAATAAACAGAATCTTCCCGTCCTAATAGGTCAACTAATGTTCGCTTCCATGAGCCTAGACTATTTTGATGTCTTGAAGGTGAACTTTTTCGGAAAGTTCGTAACCACCTCCACTATCAGACAGTTTTACGTTCTGTTTTTAGAATGTTATTTAAACTAATGTCTTGAAGGGAAACATGCTGGCACAGGCAACTGTACTGCACCGAGCAATGTATGAATAGAGCGCTGGTTACTCGTCGTCTATCAGTGCAAAAGAACTCGATATTTATTTGTGTGCATCCAAGCCAATTGAAGACTACATAGCCGCTGTCGACGCACAGTGGGGCGTGTTGGGTTAACGCGTAGGTTTCGTTTTGCGATCTGGAACACAATCGAATTGCCGTTTGAATTATCTTCTTCTTCTTCTTGTTTCGTATAGTAGCAAATATCAGAATTCAATATGATTATTCGGGTGTCGCAAAATACGCTGCGCCACCGGGGACAACAAAATTTTGTACGTGTCGGTAGAGAAAGATAGCAGGGTATATAGATTAGGTTCATTGTACAGATAAAATGCGTTGTTTATTTTTGAACTCCACACTCTGTTTTTTTCATGTCCATTTTAAATTCTCTGTGAATATACATTTTTGTTTAAAAACTGTAATTCTTTATCGTTATTTGCAGGAAAATTTTATTATGTGACATATTTGCCGCTTGGTGATCGGAGAGTGAGCCATTTTCCACAAGTAGGCTGACCAGATTTTCTCGGAATAAAAACGAGACAAATGGGTTCAAAAAACAGGACACATGTTAAAATTCATTTTTGAAAAAATTTTACCAACCAAAGCATACAAACAATTATTCATTGCTTTGATGAACTTGCCCGATTCTGAAGAGTGTTTTTTTGCAATGAGTTCCTGAAATTTGTCACATGATTATCGAGATTTTGACTAACAATTATCATGGTCCCAACTTTCAATCGCGACTTTTTCATCAATTCACGATAGGGGATGTCCTTCCAGTGGTGCGGTACACTGTGGTCCAGAAATGAAAAAAGGTGGTCAAAAGTCATTTTCTCATAAACGTTACATTTTAGAGCAATACTGTCTTCGTGAAGGTTTTAGAGTAAAAAAAGATCCTTCTTTGGACATCAACAGATCCGTGATTAATCCTCCTACAAGTGAGATAAAAAAAATATTTTCTCTAAAAATCAATATTTTTCATCGCCGTCTTTGGCAAAGTTTTCCAAAATAACATAACAAAAAACTTTGCTGAAGACACTAGGTAGCTATTTCTCAATCTTACTGAGCTAACTGATTATGTTCAATGATGTTCAAAAAAATGGTTTTGCCAAGGTGTGCCAACAAGGCACAAAACGTACTCAGTAATATTATAAAATCCTGGCTGCTTGGTAACTTATTTCAATGCAAAGCACTTTTTAAGATTTTTTCAAGGGTTATCCGAAAACGGTACAAAATGGCAAAAAGACGGGACGGTTAAAAACAGTCGAAAAAACGATACGATCCCGTTCAAAACGGTACGTCTGGTCAGCCTATCCACAAGACAAATAAATATTGTTTAATTTCTACTAAATCGTACTCAATTTAGAATTTAGAATTTATAGAAGCTTGCCTTTTGCGTATTGAAATAAATTGACTGTATGAGAATGACAGGTATTCATCAATGTTAAAGAGAATATTTTTTCTTCTAAAATAAAGTGCTGCAAATAAATAATAAAAATACAGACCCCGCTCGATTTTGCCAAACACGACACGGCATAATTTTCCTGTTGCCAAGATTGAACCATGCTAAATCTGAACGGTTCTCTTTTCATGACTTTTTTTCATAGATATTTCCATCAATTAACTAGTTTTAGTTCCAAGTCGTTTGAGGTGTCGCTTGATGAATTGAGGCTGACGACCCAGATACTTGATATTAATACCTGAGTAATAAGAGGCTTAGTACTGCTTAGACCATGATTATTATATTACCGGTACATGTTCTCGTCATATTCCAGGGACCGTTTTACCGATTCAAGTCATCCGCTTCGGCAACATAAAGAACCAAAATATCCTTTTTTGGGGGGTGTAGAGCTTAAATTGGTTGAAATAATCGAGAAAACTAAGAAATGTGATTAGACATAATCGCTCGTTTTTGGCACATGTGCGCCAAAATCGAACCGTGCCAAAAGTAAAACGAGCTCAAATCAAACAGAGCTTCAAAGGGAAATATAAAACAATTGTAGTCCTACGTCAACTATGCAGTCGTGTCTTGGATACCATCCAACTACTATTTTAAGTAGTTGCGGTGTTGACACTGGCTTTCATGTTTGTAAACAACACAGAAAATATTCACGAATTCGCCAAAACAAAAAATAAATCCCTGCACTTACCTGCTTTGAAAACAAACGATTATATTGTAGTTATCACTACTAAACAGTGCTGATAAAAGTCATTTTTTCAAGCAAAATTCTTCGAAAATTATAGTCAATCATTTTCAATTTTCACTTGCAATGATCGCAGCACTCTTTCAGATACATGTAGAGAAACACACTGGGAGCGAGAAATGTATGATAAATAAATTTAAATAAAATATATAGGTTGATTTTTCTTGAAAAAGAAATATTCCTAACAATAACCCACCCCCTCTTTCGAACAACATTGACGCTGTGTTTGCAGCAGCTATATAAGTACGTTCGTCATTTCAATTCACTCAGAATCGAAAAAATCAATCAATCAATTCACTCATTCTGTATTCGAACGGCAAAGCAGACGCGTCTCTCTGGAACAGCAGCGGCGGTGGCATCCAACCCATCCATTCACTTCTCTAGCAGCAGCAGTAGCAAATCTTATTCGCTTACATACGCAATTTTCTCATTCGTGTTTCGAACGGCAAAGCAGACGGGTCTCTCTGGAACAGCAGCGGCGGTGACATCCAACCCACCCATTCACTTCTCTAGCAGCAGCACTAGCAAATCTTATTCGCTTATAAAAGCGAATACAGACGCAATTTGCTCATTCGTGTTCCGAAACGGCAAAGCAAACGGGTCTCTCTGGAACAGCAGCGGCGGTGGCATCCAACCCGCCCATTCACTTCTCTAGCAGCAGCAGTAGCAAATCTTTTTCGAACGGCGGGTCTCTCTGGAACAGCAGCGGCGATTGCATCCAATCCACTTATTTATTTTCCAAGCAGCAATAGCAGCAAATCGGTCCCTCTCTGAAACATCTACCAACTATGGAGGATAATGTTTCCTTTGTTCTCGGGCATGGCCACGAAAATCACGACAATACACTAGATTTTCATCCTAGTAACGTGCTGTTATACTCCGATGAAATATTCTGCACGCATCGTTTACGGTTACACGATAAAATTTGACGACGAATCCAACCAAATAATTTTCACTGTTCCTTCGTCAAAGCGAAAAAGAAAAAAAACAGCAAGCGTTATCAAGGCGAAACGTCAAAACTTGCGACTACGAAGCTCACAAAGATTCTAAAGGCTGCTAACACTCACATAAACTCTCGTCAAGATTTTCAGAGTATGCGTGTTGACAAAAGCAAAAATATTTCTTCCCTTTACTCTCTTGTGCTAAAAACCAAACCAATATCAGCAGCTTCGTAGTCCCGAATTGATCCAAGCAAGAGTGAATCCAAGAGAACAGTGGCCAAAATGTAACCCCGATTTGCTCTGAGTTTTTTACTCCAAACGTGATTGGCTGAATTTGACAACACAAATGGATGCAGCATTTAACACAAATGTTCTTTTGCTGTGTTTTTGTTCTTTAGTGCCGGTTTGTTTTGGTTTAGCATGAAGGAAAACTGTGTAATTGCAAGCCGGTATCACCATTTCATTATATGTTGAGAGGATTCAAGTTTAGTCGCGGTCTGTACACTTCATGATGTGTACATGTGGAGATTAAACGATGATTGCATCATATTCGTTTCGTTTCCATCACTGGCCACCAGCTACCAGAAACAACCATCGCTTCTCACGGTTTTGGTGAAATCTCACTTCCAATTTTCGAAAATGAGGGGAATGAAATGGCACAGCTGCAACCAGAACCCTTAGCAGCTGAAGAATATCATGTCGCCTGAGCAGCAGCAGAGGTGTGGTGCGGTGAGAGGGAAAGTGTGGAGAAAGGGACTACTTCAGCAGTGGTTGACTTGAGCGAGAGTAGGAGAGCATACATTGTCATTTCCTTTCTTTTTCTGACAAATAATCATATTCATGAGTCAAACGAGTAAGAATACAACATGATCTGATGGCTCTATGTAACAGAGACAAATAACTTCATATACCGAGTTGTGCACATTGAGAACCATTTGTTGTGGTGTACACTAACGACAAGCAATATATCGTAAAAAGGAAAGCAAAGAGAGTGAACCAACACCGATACTTTGTTATTCGCATACTGACGACAATATCAACGCATCTTAGACCTCTGCCATGGTGAACGCGAACGCGAGCGATGGGGCGAGAAACTTGCCGTAGGTAAATGAACAACCGTGTTCGCGTTCACCATGGCAGAGGCCTTAGGCTTGCTTTATATGTATTCAGAATCGCTAGAGGTGATTTTTTTTCCATCGCTGCTGGAGCCACGTCGTTTATAATATGGAACGGCAGTTTCTTTTGGCGTAATATTTTTGTCCATTGTTGTCGTCGATTACTATTTCATTCCACTCAGCCAAAATTAACCTCACCGAAACACTTTTTCACTGACACCAACCCACAGACTTCCATGCAAAAAGCGGGAAGGGAGAGCTTTGAAAGGATTGTGGAAAAATAATGTTTATGGTTGCTTTTTTCACTTTTACTCAAAGTGTTAACAAATATTAATCCTGCTACTAAAAAGCACCGGTTGAAAATGCAAGCGATTATTTATGTGATAAAAAGATTTTGACTGCTCCCGCTTTGTGCCTACATTTTTGCTGAAAACAAAATTGGTCTTTCGAAAAAAAAAATGCTACGTCGATTTCAATCCAACCCCTCCCTTCCTTGTCTCAGCTTATCACCATCGTACCTCATATCCCCATGAATGCTACACATTTAGATTTTATTGCCGAGAACTCAACAGCTGATAAATTCAGCGAAATGTTCTACTAGTTTTCAGCAGAATTTTAAAGAACTTCGGCTAACGAAATTCAATACCTGCTGGTTTACGGTAGATCGATATATTTGCTGAATGTTCATCGAAATATATTGCTGACATTTGTTAAAAATTTCGCCGAGCTCCATCAGCTGTTGGGAAGTTTGCCGAGATGAAATCAGTGTGTACGTCATTTAAGTATGTTCCCTTACAAATGACTTGTTCTTGGAGATACGTTACATCTCAAAAGCACGTGTTGTTTTTAGTAAAGCGGGCAATTTATGCAGTTTGCGAGGATGCGAAAATGAACGGGAATAGAAGGTGTGAGTCATTTAGAAATTTTTTCCCTCGTCCAGACGGGACTCGAACCCGCAATTTCTAAGTCCTAAAGTCACACCTTCTATTCCCGTTCATTTTCGCATCCTCGCAAACTGCATACATTGCCCGCTTTACTAAACTTAAACAATGTAAGTCATATGACAAAAAATGAAATTAGTTCGTAAAGTAAATTTAGCCAACGGAGCTCTTCCGTGATACGCACTTGGAGTCTAGCCACCAACGGGTGTCTCATCGCTTGCGTCGCTGTAGATATAATAAGTCGTTATACACAGTGTGCGTGAAGAGACCACTCTCTCAGTTACAGAAATAAACTCCCACCGGGCAGTGTGTGCAGTTCATCGTTGGCGTGCTGAGATACGGGAATACAATAGTAGAGGGTGATTTGACTTTGGTTTAGAACTAGTTATAGCTTTCCCAGTAGTTTAATTAGCTAAAACACCATGCTGGAGACAACGGAGATTGCGGGTTCGAGTCCCGTCTGGACGAGGGAAAATTATTTCTAAGCCTAAAAGTCACACCTTCTATTCCCGTTCATTTTCGCATCCTCGCAAACTGCATACATTGCCCGCTTTACTAAACTTAAAAAATGTAAGTCATATGACAAAAAATGAAATTAGTTCGTAAAGCACGTGTTGTCTGCCTATTTTCTTTTTCCTGAAATTTGAAAATTTTAAAGTACGTATTTTTTCAGGTACGTGTGGTACGGGAACAACAATGAACAGTATCCTAAAATAAAAAGCATCCGATACCCAAAAACAAATTCACCGAATCCAAATGTAACAATTCACGTAGTCAATTTAGGTGCTTTGAAGTTTATAAATCAGCGAGTAATTATTATCCCCAGCTACATTGGTAGTGAATGTTACGTCGGAGGTATGCAGTGGGTGTCGCCTCAAGAATTATCCGTCACTTTAACTAATAGAGAACAGAATGTGTCTCGTACATTACTGTGCACAGCACCTACCTTTTCATGCATCGAGGTAAATATCGCATACATCAGTTTTAAACTTCTAATCTGTTAACTATTTAACTTTTTCTTTTAGGTTTTCACAGAGCTTGCAGTAGAAAACGGATGGGTGTTAGTTGCTGAAAAACCACTTTTCATATCAATCGAAAGCGAACATGTTGAGTATGCAACAAATGAAACTAGTATAACGCCCCCAAATTTTACTTCAAACTCCAAACCATTGAACAAATACATAAAGCGTAATGTCTTCATGCTGAAACGTCTTGCTATAAGAGATGGCTCTAAGGGGTATTTCCGGCAAATTGGACTAATTCCTATTGCTACTAGAACGCCAATCATTCTGACTTTGGGTCTTTTCGAAGTGACGGAGATAATGGGATATAATGAAAAGAAAGGGCTGGTTTTTTTTATAGCTGCACTGCAACGAACACCAGGCCAACGCCATTTATATTATATACATTTAAATCTGCGTGACAGTTTAGAGTCAATAGTTAAAAATGCAAAGAATATTACACCACACTGCATGACGTGCGATATGGAGTCATACGAATCTGTTAACGTGTCACAAAAAGTGAATAAATCGTTTGATCAAACGGGTAGACCTAATAACTGTTTGTATAACAAGATTTACTTTAACTTGGATTACACATATTACGTACAAGAATGCTTAGGGCCTGAATCGCCATCGTTATACATCGTCGATGCCAATACTGGTAGAATAATATTTATATTAAATGACGGCAACCAGTTACGAAGACGTCTATCACAGCTAGCTAAACCACAAATTATGACATTCAGCGTTCTGATAAAATATGACTTTAATGCCCAAGTCAAATTGTTTCTCCCTCCAGGGATCAAAGAAGATGATGATATTCTGTTGCCATTGATACTTCAAGTGTAAGGATCGAATTACATTAATTACAAAGTTTTCAAACACTTAACTAACCAAAAACCAAAGAATGTACTTAGTTTTTAGTTCAATGAGTTTCTTTACGTAATAACATCATCATTCGCTAAACGCTGTCTAGGATATTTCAAGTACAAATAATACATGCAGGGGTTGCATTGCGCAGCTCGATTCGAGCGATTATCACTATTTTCGAGTACGTCACATTTTGCCAGTTTTGCTTTAAGCTCAAAAGGAGCTGTCATTGTCATTTGTCCTTCGGCTCATCTAACCCGCAAGCTCGAAAAAAAATAAGAAAAACGAAATGTAACGCCCACCAGCGATCATTTAGTTTTGTTCGAGTTACTCGAAACGAAATGCGCAATGTCACCCCAGGATGTATGCCAGAAAGGTATTGAGCAAAACTATGCCAAATGACCTATCGTTCAATATCAACCATTTATGATTTGTATGAAACTATGCACACGTATAAGACTGCGTATTTTCCAGGGGTTGAGAAATTTTTCAAAACTTAAGAGTAATTTTTGAAAAGGGGTAAGCTTTTGCCAGCGGTATCGTTTTAAGCATTGTTGCTCAGAAACAGGCGGTGAACGAGTCAACGAAGAATTTAATGTTTAGTGCTTTGATTATAAAGAGAATAGGCAACAGCTGAAAGGTCCGTTGCCGTGTTATCAGTTTGTGCACCAAAAAAATCGCTTACTGTTTTGCCCAAATGCGGCCGGTGATTGTTGCGAGTATAAAGTGTTAGTGTAAATAGTAGTTTTGTATAAGGCTACAGAGCCAGTGATTTGTCACACTCTCTGAGGAAAAAACGTCACCAGGTGAAGCCTGTTGCGTCCGGCGTACTTTTCAAGTAAGTTTAAACGGATAACGGGGAGATTGTCAGGACAGCAGGCTAGAAGAGGCTCGAGTGTAGTGAAATATAAAGAAGTTGGGTAAGGCATAAAAAAGAAAAAAAAAAGGAAAAATATATTTTTATATATCTGGAGAAAACTCCGAAAAGAGAAAAGTTGGACGAATTCGTCATTCGTTTCTATCTGAGGAGAAAATTGGTTTAAAAAAAAAGTTCCAGGCATACGCTTATATTTTGTCGTGGAAGTGCTGCGCATTGCGCGTGTGATTTTTGCACCACCCAGGACTGGTTAGAAGTGGCCAAAAGCAGTAGTGGAAATCGGTTCAGCTTAGGACTGCAATTTCTCCCTCTGCAGTATAGTAGTGCGTGGAGTGTGTTGGAAGAAAGGAGATTAGGAGGACAGCTGACGAGAAGAAGCTTAAGTGAAGCGAAGAAAAAAAATCGTCTGTGGTGTAATCCAAGCCTCGTAATTGGCTGTTTAATATAAGTCAGCTGAGCAACGAATGAAGGAAACGAACTTTAAGGATGAGGACAATGATAAGGTGAGTAATCTTCATTTTTATTTGTTTTGCCTCGTAATGATACTATAATTATCCGTATATAACACAGAAGTAAATTTTGCGGTGAGTTTAATCCGTCGCAAGAATTTACAGAAAATTTAAAACTTAGTATAACAATAAGTGCGCCCGATGTTGAAGCCTGCCGGGTCGCGTAGACAAAAATAAAATTGAAGGTCTGTCAATCAGAGGAAGAAAAGCCATATACTTGCGGAAGCATGGTCTTCTTCGCGCGTAGTCAATCCTAAGTGTTTTCAGGAGGAACGGTCTGGATGTACAATGATCAACTAGAGAGTTTTCTTTTCGTTGTTTTACAATTCCTCTTATGATACGAAAAAAAGAATAGGTGAAATAAAAAGTTGGAAAAAGCCCAGGAAAAAAAGTAGCGGAAAAGATTTATTATAAAGAAAAAAATATGAAAATAATGGAGTACAAAAAAAAAAATAATAATAATAATAAATAAAAAAAAATATTATTCCAAAAATAATAAACGTTGAATCAAAAGAAAAAGGATTTATCGCTGGAAAAAAATGAGAGAATATAATGCAAAAAAAGAGTATCGACATTGAAAGTTACACGGGCACTTTGAAAAAATATTAATATGTCACCTTGGTATCGAGGAATGAGAAAAGAAGAAAAGTAGAAACAAATTACGAGGTTTGTTAAACGAGGCATGTAAGTAGTAAGTTTAGTAAGTTTTTCTTTTCAGGAAGAGAAGATACAGTAAGTGTGCGCATCTGCGTTTTTTTTCTACCTTGGTTGGATTTTTGTTGATTACATCGTTGTGGCGCTTCATATAGCACAATTTTGCGTCACTAGGAGCGCTAGGTAGTTTCGTCCGAACGAGTGCATGCTAGCGCATTTAATTCAAAAGATATTTCACCCCGCGCTTGATGGTATAATTTGAAGATCCACACACGGAACGCAAAATTTAGCTACCACACACTGGTTGGCACACCGGAGGCATCGATCGAGTACCATTCCAGAGAGTGAGTACTGATGTACGATCAGGTGTCGCAGTTCTCGGTTGCGCGAGAATTTTCGCGAGAACGTTAGCTCGCGCCCGCAAGTAACTTGAACGGTTACGATTATGACTAATGTTTTTTTTAAAGGTGCTCTCTTCCGCGTTTTAATGGCTGCGATTATGACGTATGCTAATTCGCAGTAGGGCATTTGTACGTGCATAGGTGTTTGTCACCTGTTAGGCATATTATAACACAGTTCACAGAGGATCGCGAGAACGCCGTATACCAATAAGTACGGATTAACATCGGACAGTTGTACTAATTTGGTTTTATTAAACTGTCTGTTTTCTTTCTACGGCCCGTTATTGTCTGGGGGGATGACGTCACGTATGTACATTGAGGCAGGTCTTTAAGTATTGTGATCAGCTGTGCAAATTCACGGTCAAGGCTACGGCGCATGGCAAGCGGGTTGAATTTTAGCCTACGAGGTTAAAATATGATTCCATGAATAAGAAATGGCACCTTACGCCGTCTGATGTAAGCATTAACAACTTTTGATTAGTTGTAAAATGAATGTAATTACACTAAATAAAAATTATTATTTCAATAGTCATTTGATTACTATTAAAACCTAAAATTATTTATTTAATTAATAGAAATAAACGTTGAAGTGTCAGCGCCAAATGGTTCGCACCTTGACATTCAAATTCGTGAATAGAGCGTCAATAAAATTGAAACCGATCGCGCTCCGGTATCACATCTGGTTAATAGAAGCGATAGTGATAGAGAAAGAAGGCCATATGAGCCTTTACAGTTGTCTTTACAGACGGATATTTATTATTAAAGCTTAGAAATGACATACACTAATTGTAATTATTATTTAAAAGAAACTTTAGAATCTTTTTTATTAGGAAGAGTAATATTTATTGTGAAATGGAGTACACGTTCCCAGAAAGAGATGCCATGCAGTGCATCCCAGAATATGACGGATCGGTAGACGAACTAGAAGCGTTCATTTACCATATTGAACATTTTGTCCTAGAAATATCAGAAGGAGTATCACATGCTTCACTGATTTATATTGTTCTATTGAAATTAAAAGGCAGAGCTGCTGCCGCAATACATCGAATCAACGCAAACGCTTGGCCACAGGTTAAGTTTAAGGTTAATTTATTAAAGGAATTTGGAGAAAATATATCTATAGGAGCGGTAATTATTCAGGTAGAAACGTTGAGGCAGGGGGTGTATTAGACCTTTCCTGAATACAAAAGAAGAGTACTTAAAATTAAGAGACAAATCGACTTCTACGAAAACAAATGTGAGAAGTCTTGTATGATAGTGAGTCTCCGGTTACATTGCATAGCAGGGCTGCACGACAGCTTATTGAAAGAAGCCGCCGAAGGTAGAGAAATGCTGAATTTAGAGGAGCTGCTGAATAACTTAGAAAATTATGAATAGGAGATCAAACATATCTCTGATATTGAAACGCGATGGCGTGGCTTAGAATTGCTCGAAAAACAGCACGCCGCGCCCAAGCATTGTATTAGAAGCAGAAATATTTTCTCAATCAACCACACGGGTACGAGTTATAGAAAAAGGTGGTTCAAAAGAGATAGGCATATTAGTCGCAGGACTAGAAATTATGGAAGATAAAGCAGGAATCGGCCTAGTTATAACAATCACGACGCTCCTAGGCATTGGCGTAAGCAGGAGAACTATGCCAGAAATAGGCAGCACAATTATTATGGTCAGAGCGGATCAATGAACGGACGGTCCGATCACTCGTGCAACCACAGACACCGAAATATTTTGAGTATAAGACATACTGGAAGGGGGGATACAAATTACCCAAAACAATGTATAAAAGATCCGTTTGCACAAGAGTATTTTAGCGATGACTTCGCAGAATTGTGTCAGGACGTTGACTGGCGTATGTGCACAGATGAACCCAGCAACATAGAAATAGCCGATTGGAGGACCGCATGCAATCACATAAGAGACAACAGTGCTTGTGTGGCTAAGCGCGTCGATTACGATGTCAAAGGGTACTTAATGTTAACGCTGCTGGCTAAGCAGAATGTCCAATTTACGTTGAACCTGATCTTAGATACAGGTGCATGTGCGAATATAATTAATGCAAGCATTGTAAACCGTTTGAATGTACCGGTAAATACACAGAATTTAACCACTTTTGGAGGTATCGGCCGCAACATTGTGCGAACCTCAGGTACAATTAAGCTGGATGTAATAGTCGGAGACTTCCTAATCCCGACACAATTTCATATATTAGAAAATTTGCCAAGCGACGGAATAATCGGAGCAGAGTTTTTAAAGAAGCATACGCTTCAAATTGGGAATAATTTTGATTACATCGTGTTCAAGAAACACGGCAATAGAGGCCCGGACGACTTGAGTCCGTGGAGCATGCCCAAGGAGGAAGTCCTTAGTCGACATGTTTATGTGGCAGCCAGAAATAGAGTCCTGGTGCAGAACGAGTTGAGAGATACTAGCAACACAGCCCACAATGAGACTGACGTAGACAAAAACGAAATAAATAGCGAGCACCAAACATATCAGGATGAAGAGCCGAAGAACAATTCTCTTGACTTGAAGAATATTATGATGCCCGAGTTAGATCTAGACTCGAGGCTTGACTATGACCTGTTGGAGCACAAGCTGACACCAGAGTCGAAAGGTATTGCAAGAATTGAAAAACTACGGCAAGTGTTAAAGTTGGCCCACTTGCCTGATATGAAATTTAAGACAGTGAAGATTATAGTTGAAAGCTTCGCAGACATTCGCAGGCGACAGATTGACTACGACTGACGCCGCCGTACACATTATCGAGACGTCATCGGAAGTCCCGATTAACAAGAGACAATATAGATTTCCCGAAGCTACAAAAAGGCACATTAATAGAGAAATCGATGAAATGAGGGCACAGGGTATTATAAGACCCAGCACTAGTCCCTGGAATGCACCGGTGTTATGCGTACCAAAAAAACCGGATGCTGACGGTAATAAAAGATACAGAATTGTGGTGGACTTCAGATCATTAAACGAAGTTACCAAGCCTTTTGTATACCCAATACCTCTTATAAATGAGATATTGGATAATGTTGGCGGAGCAAAATATTTCTCCTTTGTGGAAAACTATATGTGCAAATTTGGGGCACCGTTAGAATTAGATGTGTGCAAGATCTTGAAGATCAAGAAAATTACCACTAGCCCATATCACCCACAGGCTAACTTGGTAAAAAAAAGCACGCTTAGCCTTGGGGCTAATAGCGGTCTCGAGAATTCGTTATCGATATTTTTTTTGGCACATTTTGCATGTGTAGGATAAGTACAACGATACACCGTGCCCCAGTGCTGAGTCGAGAAAATTTCCAGCTCGAAAAGATCCTCGACTCGATCGGGAATCGAACCCGATATCACAATCGTGTGGGAAAGCTAGCCGACCGACATCGCTAACCACAGAGCCACGAGGACCACAGGCTAACTTGGTGGAGAGATCAAATCGTGAGCTAAAAACTTACCTAAGAAAATTTATTGGCTGAAAACCGCACACGTGGGATAAATTACTTCCATTTTTTATGTTTGAGTATAATACTTCAGTAAACTCATCAACGGGGTACACTTCTTTCGAATTATTGTATGGACGTACAGCACGTATTCCGACCTCCATTTACAAGCGGAATGGAGTGGACAATTTGACATATGAAACATATACACAAGAGATGAAAAAAATATTTTTTGACCTCCACGCAAACGCGAAGGCCAACCTAAAGGATTCAAAAGAAAAGCGCAAGCAAGTGTATGACAGAAAAGCAAATGAATGGCAGCTCATGTTTGGTGATTTAGTTTCAGTGAAATCAGTTCCGACAGGACCAGGTCAAAAGCTCCAGAATAGGTGGAGAGGACCTTATGAAGAAGAGGAATTCCCAAGTGAAATGACCACAGTAATCAAGAACGGAAACCGTTTAGAGAAAGTTCATAATAACCGACTTAAACGTTATTATGACTGATTATATGAATTTCAGTTGGCGGCAGAGTATGTTTATTGGAATACGATATTGGATGTTATAAGTTACGACAGCGCAAGCACCTGAGCACCTCAGGGTGGCGGGCTGTATTTTTTTAAGTAATTCAGAGGAAAACACGAAGGAACGCATCAAATCAAGGATTGTTGGCCAACACGGAATGGGTTGACATCGCATCGACGATGCTGAGTCTAATATATCACAAGATATATTCAAACACAAAACCCCGTGACGAAAAACGGACAAGTAAATACAAAGAAATCTTCCGGCTGTTGATGAGCCCAACAAACAACAGTACAGATTCGCGTTAACAAGAGCCGACCATAAGCTACGTAAGTTCGAGGCCAAAATTAGTAATGAATGGGAAAACATGATAATATATCATACCATGATATATATTATATTATATTATTATTAAAGAGGAAAATAAAATATAAAGGCGTGAAGAAATAAAAAAAGTCGCCGAGAAAGATGAATGATTTTATTGACGGGAGTCAATAGGCAGAACCAAACGGGAAAAAGTATACTGAAGTTAAGGCGTGAAGAAATAGGAGAAGTCGCCGAAAATATCAAGAGCCTTTCAATGACAGGAATCAAAAAGGCGAAGAAGGAAATGGCGTGGAGAAATACGAAAAGTCGCCGAAAGAGCGACTCAAATGGCATAACACAGTTGGAAAAATTAAAATACGAATGAAGGCGTTAGGGACAAGGAACCCTGCCGATAACAGTTAAATAAATAGAAAACTTGGGGAATTTAAAAGACTAGGATGACCTGGAAGGTTGTAATGGAAAAAAGAAAGGAGAAAAATTATATAGTGAACAAAATACCTCATGAAAACGAAGTTTGATTAATTCAAAATAGCTAATGGCCCAATAAGAAATAGAAGCAGAAAATCGATTGATGATGTACTAGGGAATTTTGTTTGATGGAGATAATTTAAATGACGGAAAACAATAGAACTAGGAGAGACTTTGGACAAGAAGGCTAAACCTACCAGACAAGGAGACTGCTGACTTAGGAGATTCAGACTATTCTAATTTTAGTTAAGGACGAGCGAATGTAGACAACGGGGGTGGTTACCCAGAATGATTGGCGGGAGTGCAAATTGAGTGAAAGGAAAACAAGGGAATAACCGGCCCAGGATGATTGAGTGTGCGAGTTTTCGTTTATTTCCTTACTTTCTTATCTTTCAGGAATCTCTAAAGCGGGCGGTCGCACCTTCGGAAGGAAGGGGGAGAGGTATTATGCAGGCAACTGCATACTAAGGCGAAGTGTAAGTAATGTAAGTATAACAGTAGCAAGGGACGATTTAAGAATTGAAAGATTACAGATTTTAGAAGAGATACAAAAGATTAAAAAAATAAAATAGACGAGAAAGTGAAAGAGACATTGTCATTGCAAATAAAAGATGATATGAGGCGTTGATAAGACGCCATGAATTAGACGAACATTGTATATGAAGACAGAGGAAAAAATTTAAAGAAAAAAAATAATAACGCGATTGTTCACAATGAAAAGATTTATTTATGAAACAGACAGAAAATACCTGACAAATAAAAAGAAGAGATTTAACCGATGCGGTTTGTTCGATGAGAACATGATGAAACAAAGATAGAGAGATAAAAGAATTTGTGAAACAGATATATTTTAGTGAAAATGTTGTAAGGAAAATGAAAGATTATATCCAAAGAAAAGCAAGAGGATGGTAAAATATGTAACCAAAAAGCAACAAACAAGCAAAACATTGATGCTTTTCTATCAAATTGAAAAAAAAGTTATTCAATGGCCAAAAGACAAGTTAAACTGATATAAAAAAAAGGCCTGTTAAAGATGAATCGGATTGATATGTGTCAACATGATGTTTAATCTGGAAAAACATCATTGTGACGTCACACCTCGCGCAGAAAATACCTTATGTTCGGTCACGCAGAGTTTTGTCATACGGTGCATTTTTAGCTTAGTCCAAAAGACAGTAAGCCTCCTGTTGACTGAAATGAAAACAGGTAGCGTGTAAAAGCGGGACACGGCCGTCTGCCGTTGTCCTCCAAAACAAGACCATTTGTAAAGAAAACCGGAAAAATCTTGAAGAAAGACCGCGAACGGTTCTGCTATGCAAGCGTTGGCGAAAGCACTTTGCCTTCCGCGATGAATAGTCACTAAAGCTACCGAGGCATTGAATAAACAAAAAGAACTCGACAAACGGTAGCGTCGCTCAGCGTCGCCCATGCTCACGCGCGGGTTCTTAGCGCTCACGCTAGCGCACGTGTTTGAAAACACTATTATGGCGCTCTCAATCAGAATGCCCAGAATGTACTAAAAGTTAAGCACAAGAAAGAGACAGGCCAAGAAATGCCATAGGCTAGTATAGAACAGCTAGGTATGTGGTAACCGGATCGAAGGGGAAAAGCCTTTCGCTCTGAGTTACCTGTAGGGTACTATTTAAGCTTTTGTGTAAATAAAGTAAATTTAATCTACCGCTCAAGTCTCGAGTTGTAATTCCGTGCCGACGGCACGTACAGGGTTTTCTGGAGAAAGTCCTGGTAGGCTATACCCAGGATATAGGTATACCCACACATGTGGTGACAGCGGTGGGATAACAAACGCCGGTTCTGACTGAGTGGATATAAAGACCGAGTGGACTTAAAATTCAATTAGAAAATCGTGAGGGTAGCAATAAACTAAGTGAAAGCGCCACTATTTCGTCGCTGAAGTGCTGCGCATTGCGCGTTTTGTATTTTCATCATCCAGAACTGAACTAGAAAATCGTGAGGATAGGAGTACACACATTTGGTGACAGGTGGTTCAGGAAAAGAACCCTGCAAGGACATTCGTGGTTAACGCATTTGGTGACAAGCGGTCGTCCCACGCCGGGAACTGATTTTAATAAGTATCAAGTGAGCATTTTCTGTGTTTTGAACGGTTTGTTGAATGCTCATACGGTTTTCGGCTCTGTCGGTTTGATAAAACGGTGAACAATTACAGTGTTTTTGCAAGTAAATAATTCTAACTCCGTCTTTCAATAAGTGTTAAAAGAACGGAAAAAACTAAAAGTACCCTATTGTGTATTTTTTTAAGTCTTAAGTGAAGAAAACCAAAGAAAAAAAAACGGAACCAAATCTCGCAATAAGCCAGTTAATGATAACGGCCGGAAAAAAAGAAACACATGCAGTAAGTGACTTATTAACACCTCTACGGCCTCTACATATTGGAACAGCCAGACATATTGGAATAGCCAGACAACTGTGAATTATCGTATTAAGAAGGTGCCGAAGTTACGTAGTGGAAATTGAGGTAGAGATGTCCACGACAATGGCCGGCCCTATACCAAGGATATTCGGGTGAGAAGCACATAGTAAGAAAAAATTATGTTTAAATATTGCAACTGAAATTTTAACGGAAGAGTTTTTTTTGTATCGTTCGACGCAGTAAAATTTGTGAATTAACATCTATTGATTTTTTTTTAAACTGATAGAACAAAAAACTACCAAATATAAAGCCATTTAGGAGCTATTTACGATAGAAGAGAACGACGGAGAGATACACATTAGGAGACATAAATGACCTTGTAGACTACATTAGGCGAACTACGATCGTAACAATTCTTCAGTGGTTCGTAATTATAACGATTTACAGGTTATCACATCTACTTGGGTTGAGAGGCCAATTTGTATAAACAATCAATTCGCGCCGCTGCTGCGCAGGTGATTTTATTTCTCAAACGGCTAGCAATAAAACTCTCGGCACGACAAGTGCACGCAAGCGATTTTCGTTCATTTGTCCAACAAAATAATTAAAGTGGCAGAGCGGGAAGCAAACGGGCGCTAGCAAATCGAATTTAAGAACGCAAACAGATACTCGCAGAGTTGCGCACATGGAACTCACCTTAATTATTCTAAGAGAGAGTTTTAGCACACGGGTGGCTACGTCATCGTTAGCAAATATAAAGGGGCAAAGTCGCATTCCAATAAAGAGCGTGAGAGCGGTAACTACGAATTGCGCGCTCACACGTTGCATACAAAAGTTAGTCAGTTGTACTAATTGTCGGGTACGCTGTCTCTGTTTATGAATTTTGCAGTGTTATTGCGATCAGCTGTGCCAGCCACGGCCAAGGTCGTATTTTGTAAGCATCAATTTTAATGGCCAATGGTAAGAACGTTTTGCTACCATACATGGCTTACCAGTAGCGGTGAATTGCTAAGAGGGTAAAAAAATGGATACATCTATAAGCGCAACGCGCGCAGCGATGGTGACATATCCACCGGTACAGTAAATAGTAACCGACGGCAGAGATATATAATGTTGGAAGTTTACGTTAAAATATTATTTCATGAATAAGGAATGGCACCTTACGCCATCTAATGTAAACATTTACAATCTTCGATTAGTTTAATTACACTAAATAGAAATGATTTTTTTTAAATAATCATTTAATTATTATGAAAACCTAAAGTTATTTATTTAATTAATAAAGATAAACGTTGAACCGTTGACACTAAATGGTTCGAAACTTGGTGTTCAGATTTTTTGATGGCGCGACGAAGAAATTAGAGTCGGTCACGCTACGTTATCACATCTGGTCAGTACCTTTTATTGTTTTTTAAGAAATATATATAAAATTTTATATTAATAATGGAGTACACGTTTCCAAAAGCAGATGCCATGCAGTGCATCCCAGAATTTGATGGATCGCTAGACGGACTAGAAGCGTTCGTTTATCATATCGAGCATTTTGCTCGGGAGATACCAGAAGGAGTATCACACGCTCCACTGGTTTATATTATTCTATTAAAATTAAAAGGCAGAGCTGCTGCCGCAATACATAGAATTAACGCAAATGCTTGGCCGCAGGTTAAGCAGAATTTATTAAAGGAATTTGGGGATATTATACGCATCGAGGCAGTTATAAATCAAGTAGAAACATTGAAACAGGAAGCGAATGAGACCTTTCCTGATTATAAAAAGAGGTTATTGAAAATTAAGGAGCAAATCGACTCCTACGAAACTAATTGTACGAAGTCATGCATGATAGTTAGTCTTCGATTACATTTTATGGCGGGTTTGTGTGACACCGCATTGAAAGAAGCTGCTCAAGGTAAACGAGCATTTTAGTTAGAAGAGCTGCTAGACGACTTAGAGGATTACTACCATGAGCGTAATCATATCTCGGCAATAGAAAATAGAATTCAGGGCCTAGAATTGGTCGAAAGACAGCGCGATGCACTTAGACAATTTAATAGTAGCAGAAATATTTTTACAATTAATCACAAAGACGCTGATTATAGCAACAGCCGTCTTGGAAGAAATGAAGATTATAATTACAAAAATAGAGATAGAATAATTTACAAGCAAAACAATTATAACAATATATGTGGATCTAGCAACGGTAATCGATCCAAATACAATTATCGCACAGCGCGATCATACCGACGGAGCCAAGGGAACTACGCCCATGGTTGGAAATATAATTATTATGGTCAAAATGGACCAACTGATAGGAGGTACAGGAATTCGTATACCCGGATGCCTCAGAAAATGCTTATGGTAGCCAACATTAATGAAAGAAGTAGTAATTTGCACAAAGAAGGTATTTTGGATCCTGTTGCACAGGAATATTTTAACGAGGATTTAGCAGAAATTTGCGAAGATGTTGACTGGCGGAGATGTACCGATGAGCACAGCAATATAGGAATAGCCGCTTGGAGGACCGCATGCAATCCCATAAGAGACAACAGTGCTTGTGTGGCTAAGCGAGTATATTACGATGTCAGAAGGCACTTAATGTTAACCCTACTGGCTAAGCAGAATGTCAAATTTACGTTGAACCTGATCTTAGATACAGGTGCATGTGCGAATATAATTAATGCACGCATTGTGAATCTTTTGAACGTACCGGTAAATACACAGGATGTAACCACTTTTGGAGGTATCGGCCAAGACAATGTGCGAACCTCAGGTACAATTATGTTGGATTTAATAGTCGGAGACTTTTTGATCCCGACGCAATTTCATATATTAGAAAATTTGCCAAGCGACGGATTAATCGGAGTAGAATTCTTAAAGAAGCATACGCTCCAAATAGGAAATAATTTTGATAACATAGTGTTCAAAAAACACGGAAACAGAAGTCCGGACGACTTGAGTCCGTGGAGTATGCCCAAAGACGAAGTCCTTAGTCGACATGTTTATGTGGCAGCCAGAAATAGAGTTTTGGTGCAGAACGAGTTGCGAGATACTAGCAATACAGCCCGCAATGAGGTTGACGTAGACAAAAACGAAATAAATAGAGAGCACCAAACATATCGAAATGAAGAGCCGAAGAACAAGTTTCTTGACTCGAAGAATACTATTATGCCCGAGTTGGACCTAGACTCGAGGCTTGACTATAACCTGTTGGAGCACAAGCTGACACCAGAGTCAAAAGGTATTGCAAGAATTGAAAAACTACGGCAAGTGTTAAATTTGGCGCACTTGCCTGAGAGGGAATTCAAGACAGTAAAGAATATGGTTGAAAGCTATGCAGATATTTTCTTTTTCGAAGGCGACAGGTTAACCACTACTGACGCCGCCGTACACACGATAGAAACTTTATCGGAGATGCCTATCAATAAGCGGCAATATAGATTTCCGGAGGCCACGAAACGGCACATTAATAAGGAAATCGATGAAATGAGGGCGCAGGGTATTATTAGACCCAGCACTAAACCCTGGAATGCACCGATCTTATGTTTACCAAAGAAACCGGATGCTGACGGTAATAAAAGATACAGAACTGTGGTGGACTTTAGATCATTGAACGAAGTTACCAAGCCGTTTGTATACCCAATACCTCTTATAAATGAGATATTGGATAATGTTGGAGGAGCAAAATATTTCTCCTCAATTGATTTAAAATCAGGTTTCTATCAAGTCCCGATCGACCGCCGAGATGCGGCTAAAACGGCGTTTTCCACTCCCAAAGGCCACTTCGAATTTACACGAATGCCGATGGGGTTAAAGAACAGTCCCTCAACATTCCAAAAACTTATGAATACTGTTTTTTTTTTTTTGAGATAGGGGATGTGAAAGCATTTGTCTACCTCGATGATATTATAGTTTTCGGTGACACTATCACCGACCATAATGATAGCTTGCGAAAAGTATTACAAGCCTTGCGTAAACATAACTTAAAAAGAGAACTGTCTAAGTGTCAGTTTTTGAAAAAGGAACTGGAGTATTTGGGTCATGTCGTTAATGAAGAAGGCATAAAACCCACCAATGCAAATATTAGGGCCATTCAGAGCCTTAAACCACCCACAAACGTGAAAGGTATAAGATCATTTTTGGGAACAGTAAATTTTTACGGGAAATTTATCCCCAACATCGCGGAGAAGCGCAAGCCGCTGAATGATTTGTTGAAGAAAGACGCTAAATTTGTGTGGGGAAAAGAATGTCAGGAAGCGTTCGAATTCCTTAGAAACGCGCTGATTACAGAGCCAGTTTTGGTCCGGCCAGATTATCAAGACACTTTTGTTATTACGACAGACGCTAGCAATTATGCTATTGGAGCCGTCCTGTCGAATGAAAAATCCATGCACCTGCCGATCGCATTCGCGAGTCGTGTGCTTGTAGGTGCAGAGATCAGGTATCATATAATCGAAAAAGAACTACTGGCAATTGTATGGGCCATAGAATACTTCAAACATTACATTTTTGGTCAAAAATGTATCGTTTACACGGACCACAGACCACTTATAGCTATTTGGAGGCTCAAAGAGACATCTCCAACGCTGACAAGATTGAGACTGAGGTTGCAGGGTTTGGAATGCAGCATCAGATATAAACAAGGAAGCGAGAATATAGTCGCCGATTTTTTGTCACGTTTGTCAGATGGGACGTGTCAGGGGCAAGAGAGTTCACCCCACAGGCAGATAGCCATGATTACGCGCCAGCAGAAACGCGTGCTAGAGCAGCAGAAGAACGCTTCAAATGAATTGAACGGCACAATACAAGAGTTGAGTGCCATAGACATTGCGGACATCGCTGAGGACGAGGATGGGCAACAACTCGTCAACATTTCATATGATGACTTTTCACAGGCATTTTCAAATGACCTGATACCAAGCGAGACGGTAGAAGTCTCGAAGAGAATATTGGACGAGAGAAATATCGAAGCTCGTCTTATCATTTTAAACAGTCGGACAGCATACAGAGAACTTCGGACACTGTATCAGCTGTCACAAGGACTGAAAGAATACGTCGAGGATGGTGTACTCAAATTTAAAGACAAGAAAGTAGGCGGTTTCATAGTAGACGGCAGCGAAAATTCGTTAATCGATTGCCGGAAATTTTTTCACAATTTTTGGATAGCTTCAATAAAAGCCCCGCGGCAGTAAAGGCAGCCGGGGTCATTCACCTAATATCATTCAGAAAAATCAACCAGCAGGAGATTCTGCAAATGATTCAGTTCCTAGCGGGTAAGCTAGAAAAACAAATAATACTATATAATGCTAATAGCGAGCGTACAGTAATTGCGCCAGATCAAGTGGAAATAATTTTTAGGGAATTTCACGATGCAGAGAATTGGCACACTTTTTACGTGGGCTACGATGAAACGGGATATCGAGAACTACGTTCGGCAGTGTGATTCTTGCCAAAAGAACAAAATTGGAAGATCAAACAAGATACCGATGCAGATCACCACGACCGCATCGGAGCCATTTGAGAAAGTATACATGGATATCGTGGTGTTACCCTAGTCCGATATTGGAAACCGTTATGGTCTAGTCATGCAAGATGACTTGACGAGATACTTAATTGTCGCTCCAATGGAGAATCAAGAAAGCCAAACGGTAGCTAAGACCTTTGTACAAAATTATATTTGTAAATTCGGTGCCCCGTTGGAACTAGTCACAGACAACGGCGCAAATTTTGTGAGCTCACTGATGAAAGAGGTGTGCAAAATTTTTAAAGATCAAGAAAATTACTACTAGCCCGTATCATCCACAGGCTAACTTAGTAGAGAGGTCGAACCGCGAGTTAAAAACGTATTTGAGACAATTTATTGGCGGAAAGCCGCACACATGGGACGAATTGTTACCATTTTTCACGTTTGAATACAATACATTAGTAAACTCGTCTAAAGGATATACGCCGTTCGAATTATTGTACGGACGGATAGCTCGAATCCCGACTTCGATCTATAAGCGAAATGGAGTGGAAAAGATGACATATGACGCATACACACATGAAATGAAGAAAATATTTTACGATTTACATGCAAACGCACAAGCCAACCTGAAAAGGAGTAAAGAAAACCGCAAACAAATTTACGACAGATCATCTAATGATTACAAACCCATGTGGGGTGAACAAGTATTAGTGAAGGCCGTAGTGACTGGTGCAGGTCAAAAGCTTCAGAACATATGGAGGGGACCATATGAAGTAGTGGACATTCCAAGCGAAATGACCACAGTAATTAGAAATGGCAATCGTTTAGAAAAAGTTCATAATAACCGGCTTAAGCGTTATTATGACTGAATATATGAACTTAAACTATGCTTTCAAGGTTAACGGACAGAATATATTTAATGGAATACGATATTGGATGGCATAAGCTATGATAGCAAGCACCTCAACTTGAAGAGCTGTTTTTTTTTTCAAGTAATTCAGAAGAAAACACGAAGGAACGCATCAAATCAAGGATTGTTGGCCAACACGGAATGGGTTGACATCGCATCGACGATGCTGAGTCTAATATATCACAAGATATATTCAAACACGAAACCCCGTGACGAAAAACGGACAGGTGAATACAAAGAAATCTTCCGGCTGTTGATGAGCCCAACAAACAACAGTACAGAATCGCGTTAGCAAGAGCCGACTATAAGCTACGTAAGTTCGAGGCCAAAATTAGTAATGAATGGGAAAACATGATAATATATTATATCTTCGGGAAAAATACGATAAATGAAAAATTAAAGAGGAAAATAAAATATAAAGGCGTGAAGAAATACAAAAGTCGCCGAGAAAGATGAATGATCTCATTGACGGGAGTCAATAGGCAGAACCAAACGGAAAAAATACACTGAAGTTAAGGCGTGAAGAAATAGAAAAAGTCGCCAAAAATATCAAGAGCCTTTCAATGACAGGAATCAAAAGGCGTGACAAGGTTTAAAGAAGGAAATGACGTGAAAAAACACGAAAAGTCGCCGATAGAGGTATACAGCCTTTGAGGATACCGGTCAAATGGCATAACACAATTGAAAAAATTAAAATACGAATGGAGGCGTGAGGGACGAGTAACCCAGCCGATAACAGTTAAATAAATAGAAAACTTGGGGAATTTGAATGACTAGAATGACCTGGAATGTGGTAATGGAAAATTAAAGAGTTAATAGAAATTGAAACAGCATTTGTTTGTTTTTTGTAAAATACAAATGTAAACATGGGTAAATTATATAGTGAACAAAGACCTCATGAAAACGAGATTTGATTAATTTAAAAATGGCTGATGGCCCAATGAGAAAAGAAAACCGATTAATGAAGTATTGGATTTTTTTTCTTTTTTGAAAGGGAGAAAACTTAAATGACGGAAAACAATAGGACTAGGAGAGACTTTGGACAAGAAGGCTAAACCTACCGGACAAGGAGACTGCTGACTTTAGGAGATTCAGGCTATTCTTATTTTAGTTAAGGACGAGCGAATGTAGACAACGGGGGTGGTTACCCAAAATGATTGGCGGGAGTGCAAATTGAGTGAAAAAAAAAACAAGGGAATAACCGGCCCAGGATGATTGAGTGTGCGAGTTTTCGTTTATTTCCTTACCTTCCTATCTTTCAGGAATCTCTAAAGCGGGCGGTCGCACCTTCGGAAGGAAGGAGAAGAGGTATTATGCAGGCAACTGCATACTAAGGTGAAGTGTAAGTAATGAAAGTATGACAGTATGACAGTAGCAAGAGACGAATCGAAAATTAAATAATTACAGACTCAAAAAGAGATGCAAAAGATTAAAGAATAAAGCAGATGAGAAAGTGACGGGACTGTTTAGTGCAAATAGAAGATGATATAAAGTGTTAAGAACACGCCAGTTATTAGACGAACATTGAAGACAGAAGAAAACGATAAATATTTAATCAACGCGGTTTGTACAATGAAAAGATTTATTTATGAAACAGTCAGAAAATACCTGACAAAGAAAAAAAAAAGCTTGAACCGATGCGGTTTGTTCGAAGAAAACATGATGAAACAAAGATAAAGAGATGAAAGAATAATCTATTATGTCGGAACAGACTCATTTTATGTAAATCGAAAAAGTTTTAAGAAAATGAAAGAAGATATTCAACGAGAAAAAGCAATGAGATGAAAAAAAAAATGCAATTAAAGCAAAGAATTTAAGCTACCTAATAAAATTGAAGAAAGTTATTTGAAGAACATTCGATGAAAAAAAGTTAATAATGGGCCACAACACAAGTTAAACTGATATTTTAACGCGGAAAGAAAAGCCTAATACAGATAAATGGATTGATATGTGACGAAATTATTTTTAATGTAAAAAAAAAACATCGAATACCAAAGTTAGAGAATGTATGATAAAAAAAAAATGTAAACATTTGAAATGTTATATTTGTAAAGTCGGATAAGACAAATGATGTACGTCTTAGTAGGGGAAGAGAAACCAGATTATATCATCCGAAAAGAAGAAAAATACGGGCCTAGATTGTAAGCAGAAGCGTAGGGTAGATAATAGAATGTAAGAAGCCCGTACGCGAGTGAACAGTAATTTTAAACAGCAAGTGGAAAAAGTAACGAAACCAAAAAAGAATTGATAAAATAATGGCAAAAAATAATGCACCACTTGCTAAGTAGGGCAGCTAGCATCTAAGAATTGACAACGAGACGAGTTCCGATCTACAAGACGAAGAGATGACCACAACGGAGGCTGAGATGGGGCATATCATAATGCCCAGAAATAACGCGAAAAAGGAAAGCAGACGGATTGCGAGGGGAGTTAAACGGCGGGTGTCTATGGTCGAGATGGAGGTAAAGCCAAACGATATTACCAAGAGGAGACGAGCAGTATTCAGTTTTTGAAGAGGCCAGATGTGCAACAGAATTCAATCAATGCGGCTCATGGTCGAGCCAGAATCGAGACTTCAGCGCGAAGACGAATACAGCAAACTACACAGCGAAGGGCGTAATAATTTGTTCCAAATATATATTACTCATTGAGAGTTATTGACTTCTACAAATAAGGATTCGAGGTCAAAGCCAAACAAGCAAAATGACGCTATGAAATTTTGCACATGTTTAATCAACTATGTTCTTTCCGCACTACGATTTGAAAGTGTGCGCACATATGTTACCGGGTAATTGGACACCCTGCGCAGACAGTTAAATATGATAAACCAAGTGACTGCATTATGAAACTAAGCCAGTGGCAATCGCAAATCTTTTCGCCACACGGCGCGTAACAATACTATAAGCCATACAAAAATACAGCCGATCTATGTCAAAGGGACCCGGCTAACCCAACATTAAAGTTCAACAACACACTCTGAACAATCGTAAAACAATCAGCTGAACTGCAGCCTTAAATTAAAGTGCAATGGTAACCATTGAACTATTGTACATAACCCGATGAAGCCTTAAAGATGAGTTCGCGAGGATGACACCACAACCAACCGATGAGAACCTCTACTGCCAGACGTACCCTCCCGTTTCAAACCCCCTGTAACCCGTCGCTTGAATACGACAGCCAAGCAGCGGATATCTACAAGGCGCAACGCACCAGGCGAGCGAACATTTGTCAATTTGTTATGAAGAAAATCTATGTCTGAAAACGTTAATTTATGTAGAAATGATATGTAGCACCATTGTAATTAATTGAATTTTACGTGCAAAGGAAAGAAGGAATATCATGAAAACGAATATGTATATAGTAGCATAAATACGCGAAAAATAATTGTTATGAAAAACACACCTATCGGCCGTCAGAACGGACCATGTGACCATTATCTCTTCTAGATAATGGCCAACTAGGCGGGGTGGCAGATGTGACGTCACACCCCGCGCAGAAAATAACCTTATGTTCCGTCACGCAGAGTTTTGTCATACGGTGCATTTTTAGCTTAGTCCGAAAGACAGTAAGCCTTCTGTTGAATTAAATGAAAACAGGTAGCGTGTGAAAGCGGGACACGGCCGTCTGCCGTTGTCCTCCAAAACAAGACCATTTGTAAAGAAAACCGGAAAAATCTTGAAGAAAGACCGCGAACGGCTCTGCTATGCAAGCGTTGGTGAAAGCACTTTGCCTTCCGCGATGAATAGTCACTAAAGCTACCGAGGCATTGAATAAACAAAAAGAACTCGACAAACGGTACCGTCGCTCAGCGTCGCCCATGCTCACGCGCGGGTTCTTAGCGCTCAGGCTAGCGCACGTGTTTGAAAACACATGTTATGGCGCTCTCAATCAGAATGCCCAAAATGTACTTAAAGTTAAGCACAAGAAAGAGACAGGCCAAGAAATGCCATAGGCTAGTATAGAACAGCTAGGTATGTAGTAACCGGATCGAAGGGGAAAATCCTTTCGCTCTGAGTTACCTGTAGGGTACTATTTAGGCTTTTGTGTAAATAAAAAATCTCAAGTCTCGAGTTGTAATTCCGTGCCGACGGAACGTACAGGGTTTTCTGAGAAAGTCCTTGTAGGCTATACCCAGGATATAGGTATACCCACACATCATATATCAAAGTTAAAAGTGAAACGAAATAAAAGAAAGAATGCACATTTAAATATTATTTTTTGTAAAATCAGATAAACAGGATATACACACAAATAGATTGTACACTTTAGTAGGGGAAGAGAATTGAAAATATATTAACCGGAAGGAAAAAAAATACGGGCATAGATTGTAAGTAGAAGCGTAAAACAGAAAATAAAATGTAAGAAGCCCGTACGCGAGTGAATTAATTTTAAACACCAAGTGGAAAAAGTACCAAAACAAAAAAAAAGAATTGATGAATTATTAGCAAAAATATATATGCACCACTTGCTCAGCAGGGTTAGCATTCAAGGTTTAAGATGAACAATAACACACAACCCGAAGTAAGCAGCAAAACCGAGATAACGAAGACGTGTTCCAGATCGTTAAAGACGACTACGATGCAGCCCAAGAAGGACCTGGGAGGTAACCGACTGCGGGGAGTTGAACGGAGGGGTGTTTACGGCCGGCGGGTACCCAGGAGTGGCCACGAACAGATGATTACGAGACTGGCGAAGAAAGTTTTCGCTGCAAACTGGAAAAAACGATGGAGCAAGGCAAATCGATCCATGGATTATCTTAAATGAGACAGGTAGCGGGGCAAGACACGCACCCTACCCCAACAGAGAAAAAAACGAATATAGGCCAAGCCAAAGAAAGGCCATATCATACCCGGGAAAACTTCGTTAGTATTGGTTCTACACAATGCATATGAATACAGATGCATATAGCGCAGTTCTACACAAGCGCATAGCAATACGCGGTAAATTGACACCGTCGTAGAACAGAACAAAACTCGGTCAAAGCACACGAATCAGCTGTTGACGAGCAGGCCATTGGCACTCAAACTTATTGCCAACTGGGTTAAAACTAATAATTACGATTACAAATAGCGCAGCGAGTGCCGCAACAAGGTAGCGCGAACAAATAATCCGGCGCGCAGAGGTGCGCCAAAGAAGAATGAGAACCGTCAAAGGTGTTAACTAAGGCGACGTGATGACGTCGTCGCGTGATCCAGTAAGGCGTCCACTACAGGCCGAGGGGGTCCCCACCGACCGTACACACTCCACCCGTCTCTCTCCACCCGCAAGATTTTCACAACACAGTACGAGTAGCAGCGCAGCGGATGAACAGTCACATAACATACGCGATTGCGGTTTTTTAATTTTATATGAAGAAATTGTATGTATCAAAATGTAAATTAATGAAAAAAACAATATGGTACATCCATGACAAGCAATATTACAGAAAAAAACAAATATGTGAATAGTAACGTTACACATGCCAAGAAAACAAAGACGAATTGTATAAAATCTCTGAGACAAAGAAAAAAAATGTTATAAAGAGCATTAGACGCACCCAGAAAACCATCACAACCAGACATTAGGTCGTTATCTTCTGTGATAACAACCACCTCGGGAGAGTGGGGAGATGTGACGTCACACCCCGCGAAGATTACCCAATGTTCCGTCACGATTTATCAGAATTCGGCTAGAACCATAGATTGCCGCCGAGCTTACTCAATACTGTAGAGAATCAAAACAATTTTAGCATAAATTGGAGCTTTAGCTAACAGCTGAGTTGTAATAACATAGCATTCTTATTATAAGCCAAACCGGACAAAACTAAACATCCTTATTATCGTTCAGAACAATAACCAAGCGTCCTAGTTATAAGTAGTCGAACGACCGGTGCACAATGGGGCGACTCCATACAAATGCTGGCCAAGCAGAAAAATGTCTTCAAAACATGGAAAATACATGGTTTTTATGTAATTTTGGGGTGCTGAGTCCGAATTTGATATTATTTTTGCGTGAAAATGCATATTTTTGATGCCAGGGAAATTTTCATGTTTTTTGCATTTTCTGTATGTGTGTGTGTATGTGTGTGTGAATGTGCAGATTTTTATTCTCACTCACTTTTCTCAGAGATGGCTGACCCGATTTTCATGAAAATAATTGCAAATGAAAGGTCTTGTTGCCCCATAAAACCCTATTGAATTTTATTGTAATCGGAATTTTAGTTTAGAGGTTATGTTTAAAAATGTGAAAATAATGAAACATCAATATTTCAGAAACTACACAACCGATTTGAACAAAATTGGTTTCAAAAAAAACGGGCTACTTAGAAAACCATTAAGTTTTGAATTTCATAGAGATTGAACTTGTGGTTCAAAAGTTATGAAAAGAAACGTGTTCTGAAGACTGTTTAATCTCACTCATGTTTCTCAGAGATGGCTGCACCGATTTTCATAAAATCAGTGTCAAATGGAAGGTCTTGTTGTCCCATATAACCCTATTGATTTGTTTTGCAATGGAACTATTACTTTGCCTGTTATGTTTAAAAATGTGAAATCCAGCTATGCAAAGGAACATATTCCGAAGACTACTTGGACTCACTCACTTTTCTCAGAGATGGCTGACCCGATTTCCCCAAAATTAGTGTCAAATGAATGTTCTAGCTGCCTCAGAAGACCCTATTGAATTTTACCGTAATCGAACTGTAACTTCATTTGTAATGTGCCGACTAGTGAAAATCACGAAACTACACAACCGATTTGATTATTATTATCAGATGAGCGGGTTAGTTAAGGGTTAACTGATGAATTATGATTGAACACGTGGTTTCAAAGTTTGGCTGCCCTACACGTTCCCATTTCATTTGATTATAATCGAACTTAAGCAACCGTTATGTATTAAATTGTTAATAAAACAACGAAAGTTCCGAATTCTGAATATATTCATATTGGGTGGTATTCTGTCATTATCAGCAGACTTTCTGGCATCAATCTGACACCGGAAATACCCATATCGGGAGGCATTTTTGGTTGTTTTCCAGAAACTAAAAGTGGTCGTCTTCAAATTCAAAATAGTGTCCAGGGTCAATGTTTGGTTTCTATGCATCATCACGTTTACGGAAATATCCATGTTGAGTATTATTCGATCATTTCCGACTGTTGACTATAAGTTGCCATAAGTTAGCAATTCAAAATGGTGCCTGAGGTCAATTGTTAGCTCCTTGCATCATTCTGGTTCCAGAGATACTCATATTGGATAGTATTTGTTTATTTTAGGCTGTTTTTCACAAACCGGAAGTCGCCATCTTGGATTTCAAAATGGTATTTAGGATACTGGTTGAAGAAAAACTTATATCGGGTGATATTTGGTCACTTTGGACTGTTTTTCAGAAGCCGAAAGTCGTCATTTTGGACTTTAAAATTGCCTGTGAAATCAATTTCTGGCATCTGGGCGTAGTTCTGGTTCCGAAAACATTCATATTGAATGGTATTTGGTCATTTCCGGCTGTTTGCCAGACACCGGAAGTCACCATCATAAAATTCAAGATTGTGTCTGTGATCAATTTTCAGCTTTTGTGCATCTTCTGGTTCCAGAAATACTAATATTTAATGGGAATCGTCCATTTCAGGCTATATTCCAGAAACCGAAAGTTGCCTTCTTACAATTCAAAATGTTGTCTGAAGTCGATTTGTGGCTCCAGTGCATCATTACGGTTCCGGAAATATCCATATTGGGTGGTATTTGGTCATTTGCCGCTATTTTTCCGACACCGGAAGTCGCCATTTTGGATTTCATAATGGCATTTGGAGACAATTTCTGGATTTTGAACGGCATACTGGTTAAAGAAAAACTCATATTGGGTGGTATTTGGTCATTTTCTGCTGTTTTCAGAAACCGGAAGTCGCCATCTTAGAATTTAAAATGCTATCTGTGGTGGATTTTAGCTCCTGTGTATTTTTCTAGATCCGGATATTATTATATTGGGTGGAAATCGGCCATTTTCGGCTGTTTTCCAGAAACCGGAAGTTGCCATCTTACAATCCAAAATGTTGTCTGAGGTCGATTATGGAACATATTTGCTACCACTAAAAACATTCACCTGCCAATATGGTTCCATTTAGTTGATAAGTTCGAGAGATGTGCAGAAATTTGTGAAGAAACATGTACTTCCAGAAGAGGGAGGGGCGTCAAACCATTATGGACATATTTGTTACCTCTAAAAACATTCACATACCAAATTTGGTTGTATTTTCTTGATTGGTTCTTGAGCTGTGCGAAATTTGTGTTTCATTTGTATGGGACCCCTCCCTTCCAGACGAGGGAGGGGTCTCAAATTATCATAGGAACCTTTATCGGCACCAAAAACCCCTACATACAAATTTTCACGTCGATCGGTTCGGTAGTTTTCGGGCCTACATGGATCAGACAGACAGACTTGACTGCATTTTTATATGTGAAGATTACAACATCAATATTTTAGAACCTAAAGAGTGAATATACATTTATTGGATTGAAGCGTTCATGTAAATCTATTTTTACAAATAAAAAATTGAATGAGAAAGGCTGGGTCTGACCGCTAGGTGGATTAATTTAGGTTTTTATATATTATGTGAGGAAAATTTTACATTGGTTCAAATCTTTTGGAAAATAAAATGCATAATGCTTGAAAGACTTTTATATGTCATAAAAAACATAAAATATCAATCGGATATTAGGAAAACAAAAATATATTAATTGAAAAATATGCTTCGTGTTGAAAATTACTTATGACTTGTTTTTTTTTTTTAAAGTGACTATACTACATTGCTTCTATTTATCGCATTCTTCTTTTTATTCACTTCTACCTTCATCTTCATTTTGTGTTCATTTTCGATACAGTTTTAATATCTTCACGGAGGGTTTTAAAAAAGCAGTTTCTAACGTCAAAATAATAATTGATTATTTGCTCTGTAGAAATTAGCAGGCGATGTATTATGTCATGGTTTGTGCTTACACGATTAATTTTACATGTGACTGGTATGATATAAACCTAAAACATGATTTTGGTACTCAGTGCTGGTAATCCAAAATATAAACAATTATAAGTTTTGATACTTCGTTGATTATCGGAATATAGATGTGTTTAACTTGTAAATATGAAAATAGTGTGATTAAACAAGTTTGAAAACGTTGTTATTATCAAACTAATACGAGCCATTTGTTATTCTGTTGACGGTTTGCAGTGTACAATTTAAATTTACATTTTGAAAGTCCGATATGTTCCGAACACTCGTTGTTTCTCTTCGAAAGAAGGGTAGGGATAAACAGGGTAAGACCGCCCTGCGGGGTAAGACCGCCCACTGTAGTTTTACTACCAAGTTATAAAATAATTGAAAAATTTCTTCAACGTGTCCATCACAGTATAATTACATAACATTTTGCACGTTTTTCTGTTTTGATAGTGCGCGAACGGTCGCAGAAATAATCAAAAACAACCTTTCAGCTGGCAACCAGTCAATGCGCTATTGTTTTGCGGCAACGGGACTTAAGGTTTTTCAGTCTAAAAATCTATTGTTTTGTTCGTGAATATACGTTTAATCGCTTGCCTGAATCTATCTTCTTTCGGGAATATCGAAGGCCGTGAGTAATCTTGTAATTTTGACTACTTTTTCGGTCAAAAATGAAAATGTTCCACTGGGGTTAAAGTCGCCCACTATACAAGGGGTAAAACCGCCACGTATCCAACTGCTTGTTGTTTTACTTCAAGACCCAAATGCCTCGACACTACAAAGGGAATATTTACAGGATCAGTAAAGCAACTTCAAGCCACATAAGACATCGATGTTAATCGACCATTTTCGATTTGGTTGAAGCTTTTCTAGTAATATATTTTAACAAGACTTCATTCGTTGTTTTGCTTTCGTCTCGATTAGACGCAAATTGTTTATCTCCGTTTGAGTTCGCAAAATAACAATACACGAGTTATCGTACGAGTGTTTTTTTGTCGATTAGTTCTTGTGTTGCGCGATAACAATAGCCTGTTGTTTATCGGCAGAAACATCTGCACACTGGTAGGGGCAGGCTACCCCGCCAGTGATTTGATACGCAGCTGATATATCAGCAAGAATAATTCTTCCGCACCGCTGTTACCCCGCTAGCAGCACGGACCACCATACGATCGAGCGAGTGGAAGTCAACTACAAGTGGCATCTACAAGGTCGCGTGTAAGATACGGCCACTGTGTCACAACACGAAGCTGGATCGTCATTGTTTGTTCTGCGGAGACACTCGATTAATCCAACTATCAGCCGTGAGGTCGTGACTTAGACGTTCGGTGAAGTATTACATTTAGAATTTTTACTATTATTATCAATATTATTACTATGTTATAATATCATTATTAATATTATTGTTGATATTATTATTATTGTTATTATTATTATTATTACTACAATTATTATTATTATTATTATTATTATTATTATTATTATTATTACTATTGTTATTAGTATTAGTATTACTGTCTTTTTTTTATTTGATCCATTGTTGATTGAAAAATTGTTTTTAAAATTTAATATCAACTACTTGAACCCCCCCCCCCCCCATATTCGAATATTTATCGTTTGTGTGCGGTAGAGCGTAACGCTCCCGCAAAATGGACGACATGCAGGTGCAACTTTTCCTGGAAGTGGAAACAAACGGGGAAGAAATTGAAATTTCTCCCATCAGCTCACCCCTACCTTCCCCTGTGCCCTCCCCTTTGCCAAGTCCAGTACCAAGAGTACCGGAAGTACGGGTAAAAGCTTACCCAGATGCCGCTGGCGGTCCCTACGTTGTTTTTTTCCGGCCCATAAAGAAGCCATTAAATATTATTCAAATTGGCAAAGACCTGGCAAAACATTTTTCGGCCGTAACCGAGATTACGAAGGTGAGGCCGAACAAACTGCGAGTTGTCGTGAGTAGCTTGAAGCAAGCAAACGAAATTGCTGGCTACGAGCTCTTCACGAGAGAGTATCGCGTGTACATCCCTGCCAATGATGTAGAAATCGACGGTGTGGTTACCGAGGGGAATCTCACTGTCGATGACATTTTGCGTCATGGAGTTGGCTGTTTTAAAAACCCCTTGATGCAAAGTGTAAAGATACTGGATTGCAAGCAATTGCATTCAGTATCCATCGAAGAAGGGAAGAAGAAATTCCTCCCTTCGGATTCCTTCCGAGTAACATTCGCCGGATCCGCGCTGCCGAATTACGTCCGCTTGGACAGGGTTCGTCTACCTGTACGCCTGTTCGTACCGCGGGTCATGCATTGCCAAAACTGTAAGCAGTTAGGTCACACAGCCACCTACTGCTGCAACAAGGCACGCTGTAGCAAGTGCGGAGGCAATCATGCTGAGAACGCTTGCAGTGGGGATACTGAAAAGTGTCTTTATTGCGAGGGAACTCGGCATGACCTTCCGGCATGTCCCGCGTACAAACAGCGCGAGGAAAAAATTAAGCGCTCCCTTAAGGAACGATCAAAGCGCTCTTTTGCAGAAATGCTTAAGAGGGCTGAGCCACCCTTGACAGGAAACATCTTTTCCTTCTTGCCAACTGATGAGGGTACATCTGACGATCCCGTCGAAGGGTGTTCCTATGCCTTGCCAGAGGGATCTAGGAAGAGGAGAATGCTCAACTCTCCTAATCTTTCTCGCAAAGGTCGTAAGATAACCCCTAGCGGAATGACCAATAAGACAACACAAAAAGGAAGCGGTGAAGAAAAACCGAAGCAAGTACCCCCCGGTTTTAATTTCAAATCAAACCAGGAGTACCCACCGCTTCCTGGGGCACCAAAAACCCCTCGTGCACCCATTTCTCGATCAGAAGATAAAAAAGAAACAGGGTTCATAAAATTTTCTGATATTGTGGACTGGATATTTAAAACATTCAACATAACAGATCCCCTACAAAATATTCTTCTTGCCCTTCTTCCTACAGTGAAAACCTTTTTGAAGCAACTAGCAGCAACTTGGCCCCTCATTTCAGCTATTATATCTTTCGATGACTAATACGGCGAAAGAGGTTAGGAATTTTTTCACTGTATTACAGTGGAATTGCAGAAGTATCATCCCCAAATTCGATTTATTTTCTCATTTGATGAATACATACAATTGTGACGCATTCGCTCTCTGTGAAACCTTTCTCAATTCGAACGATCAACTCAATTTCCACGATTTTAACATTATTCGTCGAGATCGAGACTCACACGGTGGAGGGGTACTTTTAGGGATCAAAAAGTGCTATTCTTTTTTCAGAATCGACCTCCCCTCGATCTCGAATATTGAAGTTGTTGCCATTCAAACGAATTTGAATGGAAAAGACCTTTGCCTTGTTTCGTTATATACTCCCCCATCCGCGCGGATTGAACAGAAGCAACTCCTTGATATAGCAGAATTGCTTCTCGCACCTTTTATGATTTTGGGAGATTTTAACTCTCACTGTTCGCTATGGGGGTCGCTGTACGACGACAACCGATCTTCTTTAATTTGTAACTTGATCGACGACTTCAAAATGACACTTTTGAATACTGGGGAAGCGACACGTGTACCTAATCCTCCAGCACGTGAAAGCGTGCTTGACCTATCCCTCTGCTCGACATCACTAGCGTTAGATTGCCAGTGGAAAGTAATCAACGATCCCCACGGTAGTGATCATCTTCCAATCGTTATATTAATTGCTAATGGTTCAACTCCCCCGAACCCAATCAATATTTCCTACGACCTTACACGTAATATTGATTGGAAGCGTTATGAGTCTATTATAGCGGAATCTATCGAGACTCACGAGGAACTTCCTCCGGAGGTAGAATACGCGTTCTTAGCTGGCTTGATAATCGACGCCGCGACTCAAGCTCAGACGAAACCGATACCCGGGGTAACGATTAGACAGCGCCCTCCCAACAAATGGTGGGACAAAGAGTGCTCTGAGCTGTACGTGCGAAGGTCGGCGGCGTATAAGGACTACCGGGAGTACGGCACTGTCAACCTGCTTCGAAAGTACGAGGCACTGGGCAGGCAGATGAAGAGCTTAGTAAAGGCGAAAAAACGCGGGTACTGGCGGCGGTTCGTAAACGCGTTGTCGAGGGAAACAGCGATGAGCACTCTTTGGGATACCGCCAGGCGCATGCGGAACCGTGACGTTTCGAATGAGAGTGAGGAGTATTCAGATCGCTGGATACTCGATTTTGCCAAAAAGGTCTGTCCGGACTCTGTACCGGAACAGAAAACCTTTCGCGACGCGTTTATAGTAACTACGGAAGAGTCTCCATTTTCGATGTTGGAATTTTCAATGGCTCTCCTGTCGTGCAACAATAAGGCTCCAGGGTTGGTTAGAATAAAATTCAACCTGTTGAAGAATCTACCCGACTCTGCAAAAAGACGCTTGTTGAATTTGTTCAGCAAGTTTCTTGAGCTTAATATTGTTCCGCATGACTGGAGGGAGGTAAAAGTCATTGCTATTGGGAAACCCGGGAAACCTGCCTCTGATCACAATTCATATAGGCCGATTGCGATGCTCTCTTGCCTCCGGAAATTAATGGAGAAAATGATCCTCTTACGGTTAGACAAATGGGTCGAAACAAACGGTTTACTTTCAGATACTCAATTTGGCTTTCGCCGGGGCAAAGGGACGAACGATTGCCTAGCGTTTCTTTCTACTGAAATTCAAGTCGTATCTGCTCGGAAAGAGCAAATGGCTTCTGCGTTCTTGGATATTAACGGGGCTTTTGACTCTGTCTCTGTAGAAGTTTTAAGCGCGAAACTTCATTCGCAGGGACTTTCACCAAATTTGAATAACTTTTTGCTCAACTTGTTGTCAGAAAAGCATATGTATTTCTCACATGGCGATTCGACAACTTCCCGAATTAGTTACATGGGCCTTCCCCAGGGCTCATGTTTAAGTCCTCTCTTATATAATTTTTACGTCAATGATATCGATGAATGTCTTGCAAATTCATGCACGCTAAGGCAACTTGCAGACGATAGCGTTGTATCCATTACTGGTAGCGAGGCTAGCGATCTGCAAGGACCATTGCAAGATACCTTAGACAATTTGTCTGAATGGGCTCTTAAGCTGGGTATCGAATTCTCTCCGGAGAAAACTGAGTTGGTCGTTTTTTCTAGGAAGCATAACCCAGCTCAGCTGCAGCTCGTACTAACGGGTAAAACGGTCTCTCAGGTTTTGGTCGCTAAATATCTCGGGGTCTGGTTCGACTCTAAATGCACCTGGGCTTGTCATATTAGGTATCTGACACGAAAATGCCAACAGAGGATTAATTTTCTTCGTACGATTACCGGAACCTGGTAGGGAGCCCACCCAGGAGACCTTCTGAGGTTATACCAAACAACAATACTGTCAGTTCTTGAGTACGGTTGTTTCTGCTTTCGCTCCGCTGCGAACACGCATATTTTGAAACTAGAAAGAATACAATATCGTTGTTTGCGTATTGCCTTGGGTTGCATGCAGTCGACCCATACGATGAGTCTTGAAGTGTTAGCGGGTATTCTTCCGTTGAAACATCGTTTTTGGAATCTCTCTTACCGGTTGCTAATTCGATGCACAATTATGAACCCATTAGTAATTGAAAATTTCGAGAGGTTGGTCGACCTTCAATCTCAATCCAGATTTATGACTTTATATTTTGACTATATGGCTCAAGATATTAATCCTTCTTCATACGATTCCTCCAATGTCGCACTTTTAGCTACTTCTAATAATGCTATACCGGAGTTTAAACATGTTAGTTATGATAAAAGGTTTTACACTGACGGATCTAATCTAGATGAGTCCACTGGCTTCGGTGTTTTCCACGAAAATTTTACCGCCTCCTACAAACTCGATGCTCCTGCTTCCGTGTACGTCGCAGAACTTGCTGCTATTCAGTACTCTCTTGGAATCATCGAAACCCTACCCATAGACCACTACTTCATCTTCACAGATAGTCTCAGTGCCATTGAGGCTCTGCGATCGATGAAGCCTGTGAAGCACACCCCGTATTTCCTGGGGAAAATACGGCGGTTTTTAAGTGCTTTAACAGATAAAAATAACCGGGTTACCTTAGCGTGGGTCCCTTCTCATTGCTCGATTCCGGGTAATGAAAAGGCTGACTCTTTAGCTAAGGTGGGTGCTATTGATGGCGATATTTATGAAAGACCAATTGCTTATGATGAATTTTATAGCATTTTGCGTCAGAGAACACTCAACAGTTGGCAATCATCATGGAACTCAGATGAACTGGGACGGTGGCTACATTCCATTTTTCCTAAGGTATCGACGAAAGCATGGTTCAAGGGGTTGGATGTAGGTCGGGACTTCATTCGCGTGATGTCCAGACTTATGTCCAATCACTACACGTTAAACACGCATCTCTTTCGTATAGGGCTTGTAGACAGTAATCACTGCGTTTGTGGCGATGGCTACCATGACATCGAGCATGTTGTTTGGTCGTGTGCCGAATTCTGTGATGTTAGGTCCGAGCTTATAGATTCCCTCCGGGCCCGAGGAAAACAACCGAACGTACCCGTTAGAGACATTCTGGGAAGCGGTGATCTCCAGTACATGACACAACTGTACTGTTATTTGAAAAAGACTGACATTAAAATTTAATATTCTTTTGTCTATTTGTCAGAATACCCGTATACGACGCTGGAGACACGAACACGAAGAGCCTAAATCTATGTTTAAAAAACAAAAAAGAACACCAGTCGAAACACAAATAGATCGTATATCTTAATTAGTTTTAAGCAAGAATTGTATTTCCCTCCTCTCACCTTAAATCCCCACTTGCTCGTAGTCGGCCGCGAGAATAAATAAAAGGCCTCCCTTTTTTTCCCTGCTAACGTAGAATTAATACGAATTGTACTTGGCTCAGTAAAACAGAAAATGTATCGTGCCGTGTCAAATAAACTAATTTTAAACCTAAATTTTAACAAGACTTATTTTTGAAAAAAGTAAACCTGTGTGAAAATGGTGTTAATGAACCAAAATAATTTTAGAGCCATGACGGTTTGTTTGATTGGTATGACGTCTCCGGCAGAATTGAAAATAGTAGTTTTTTACTTCCGAAAAAAATACACACTCTAAAAAAATTTTAAGGAAAGATATAAAACCAGAATTTAAAATATATTTTTTTTTCAAATTTATTTGAAAAAACATGGTTTTGCCTGTAAAATCTACAAAAGGTAAGCTAAAATTTTATGGTTGTTGGATCATGGAGTAATAGAAATATTAATAGCTAAATTTTTGTGAAGAATTTTTTTTTTGACGGTTTGTTTGGTGTATAGGGTCGTTGATAATTTTGTTCTTCAAAAAAAAAAAAAAAACAGAAAATTGAAAATATAAATAAACGAAATAATAATTATTAGTATTTTTCTATACATAATAAGTCTTCAAAAGAATCATACAGACAGGTTTAATGAGTTTTAATTTTTAGCTTAAAGATAGGTATATTATGAATTCAATATCTTGAAAATCCCCAATTCTGAAAAATCTATTTATTTTGAAAACCAAAAAAGTTACCTAAACATTGATCTGAACTTGAATAATCAGAAAACAAAATAAGTTGAAACTTAGAAATGTTTTTTTCAGATTTTTCACAGTGTATATTTTATTCATAAAGAAAAAAAATACCATCTACAACTTTGTCAGAGACACTATACCGATAAAATCAAACGTTTCGGCCCTAAAAATATTGTTTATCCTCAAAAAATGGTGGGCGATCTTACCCCGCTGGTGGGCGGGCTTACCCCGCATGAAAAAGATCTGCACATGTTCAATGAATTTTTAAAAATTAAAAAAAAGTTGGAAAATAAACAAAAATATTTCAGTTCTTATTTTTTAAATGCGGGTATCGAATAGAAGAACCTCTTAGCGAAGAAAAAATGAAATTGCAGCCGCAACTTTTTTTTCTATAAACAGAATTGCTTAAGGGGGCGGTCTTACCCTGCTTACCCCTACTCTGCGCAACCCTGCGCAGGATCAGACTAGATGCATTTTAAAGCATTTTTTCTAAGCTATCTTTTAAAACTAGTGCCAATAGTGCCAAACCCTGTCGTCTAAACTTTAAACGCTGTTTTATGCAAGAAATACGTAATTTTTTGATTCCGCCTAATTTTTTTGAGTATTACAATGAGATTATACATTGTCCAATGATGGGGATTTATTCTCCACTATTTTATATACAACTTTTCCTTAGACGTTATCAAGATTAAAGTTACCTTTGAGGCTCCAGCAAGTTTCGCAACATTGCATTTTTTCCAAGAAAAACGCTAAAAAACGCTGACTCAGTACACTTTGAAAAATCATAAAAAATTCATAAAATTCATAAAAAAAATCATAAAAAAATTCGTAAAGCTGTAAAAATTTGGATTCTGACACTTCAATAGTATACAACTATAGGAAAAATGTAATTGAAATGAAATTCGCATTTTCAATTTTGGGTCGATGGCCAGCGATTGGTGCGACTGGTTTTTTTTTTAAGGGGGGATTTGTTAGTAGCTTAAGTATTTATGATAAATATTAGTAAATAATGAGTATGTGTGTCCAATCACAAATGGTGACTTCTCAACACTGTTAGAAATTTGTAATTTTAATTGTTAGGATTTGTTTGCTTTCGCAATTAGGACTTATCATTCGTAGGGATTTAAACCTACTTGTCAGAAAAGGGGAAGTAAACTTACAACTAACTTAATTGCTAACTTATTGGCTATAAAGAGAGCTTATCGTAGCAATTGAGGATTGCAACGATTTTTGTCGAAAATTGTTAATAATTTTATTTGACATAGCTTCTAATGGTTCAACACCAGTAAGTCTATGTAATTCGAGTGTACCAAACCAAGGAGGACGCTTCAAAATCATTTTCAGAATTTTATTCTGAATCCTTTGGAGCGTTTTCTTCCTTGTTGAACAGCAACTTGACCAGATTGGTACAGCATAAAGCATTGCTGGTCTAAAAAATTGTTTGTAAATCAAAAGTTTGTTCTTTAAACAAAGTTTAGAATTCCTGTTAATGAGAGGATATAAACATCTCGTATATTTGATGCACTTGGCTTGTATACTCTCAATGTGCTCTTTGGAAATAAGTTTTTTATCATAAATTAGTCCCAAGTACTTAACCTTGTCAGACCAACTTAAAATAACACCATTCATCTTGACAACGTGATAATTGTTTGGCTTGAGGAAAGAAGCCCTAGGCTTATGCGGAAAAATTATCATTTGAGTTTTAGAAGCATTGGGAGAGATTTTCCACTTTTGCAAGTAGGAAGAAAAAATATCTAAACTATTCTGCAATCGACTGCATATGACACGAAGACTTTTTCCTTTTACGGAAATGCTTGTCATCGCAGAACAATGACTTTGTGCATCCTGGAGGCAAATTAGGAAGATCTGAAGTGAATATGTTGTACAGGACTGGACCCAAGACTGAACCTTGAGGCACACCTGCTCTGGCAGGAAATCTATCAGAATTTGAATTCTGATAGACAACCTGCAGAGTTCGATCAGTAAGATAATTTTTTAAAATTTTGATTAGGAAAATTGGAAAATTAAAAGTTTGCAATTTCGCAATCAAACCTTTATGCCAAACACTGTCGAATGCTTTTTCTATGTCTAAAAGAGCAGCTCCAGTGGAATAACCTTCAGATTTGTTAGCTCGTATCATATTAGTAACTCTGAGCAATTGATGAGTTGTGGAATGCCCATGGCGAAATCCAAACTGTTCATTTGCAAAAATTGAATTTTCGTTGATGTGTGACATCATTCTGTTAAGAATAATTCTCTCAAACAGTTTACTTATTGAAGAAAGCAAACTGATTGGTCGATAACTTGAAACTTCAGCTGGGTTCTTATCCGGTTTTAAAATGGGAGTAATTTTCGCATTTTTCCATAATTTTGGAAAATATGCAATTTTGAAGCAGCAATTGAAAATTTTCACTAAAAATTCCATTGTGCTCTCAGGGAGATGTTTGATTAGTATATTAAAGATTCCATCGTCACTAGGTGCTTTCATATTTTTGAAATTTTTAATAATTGATTTAATCTCATTCAAGTTAGTTTCAATTATTTCTGCAGGTAAAAAATTCTGGGAAGAAATAAAATCAAATTGACGTGTGACTTCATTTTCAATTGGACTCACAAAATTCAAATTTGAGTTATGAACACTCTCAAACTGCTGAGCAAGTCTTTGAGCCTTTTGTTCATTGGATACAAGAAAACGTTCACCATCTTTTAAAACTGGAATAGGCTTTGAAGGTTTCTTAAGAATCTCCGACAGCTTACAAAATGGTTTTGAATATGGTTTCAATTTTTCAACTTTAGTCTCAAAATTTTGATTTCTCAGAAGAGTAAATCTATGTTTAATCTCTTTCTGTGAATCTTCATAAATTGTTTTAAAAACAGGGTCACGAGAACGTTGATATTGACGTCTGCGGACATTTTTCAAACGAATTAGAAGTTGAAGATTTTCGTCAATTATTGATGAATCAAATTTCACTTGAGCCTTTGGAACAGAATAATTCCTGGCATCAACAATTGCACATTTTAATGCTTCCAAAGCGGAATCAATATTCACTTCGTTTTGCAAATCAAGCTCATTATTGAAATTTCTCTCAATATGAGTTTTGTATCTTTCCCAATTAGCCTTGTTATAATTAAAAACAGAGCTCATAGGGTTTAAAACTGATTCATGTGATAAAGAAAAAGTTATTGGAAGATGGTCAGAATCAAAGTCAGCATGTGTGATCAAATCACTACATACATGACTTTGATCTGTTAGCACCAAATCAATTGTTGAAGGGTTACTTACAGAAGAAAAGCATGTAGGACTATTCGGAGACAAAATAGAATAGTATCCTGAAGAACAATCATTGAATAAAATTTTGCCATTGGAATTACTTTGAGAATTATTCCATGAACGATGTTTAGCGTTAAAATCGCCGATTATGAAAAATTTCGAACGATTTCTGGTGAGTTTTTGTAAATCACCTTTAAAATAATTTTTGAGCTCGCGTGTGCATTGAAATGGTAAATATGCTGCGGCAATAAATAAAATCCCAAGTTCAGTTTGAACTTCAATTCCCAAAGTTTCAATAACTTTCGTTTTAAGATGGGGAAGAGCACGATGTTTGATTCGGCGATGAATAACAATTGCAACTCCACCGCCGGAACCCTGAATCCTATCATATCTATGAACCACGTAATTGGGATCATATTTTAATTTTATGTTAGGTTTCAAAAATGTTTCAGTAATAATTGCAATATGCACATTATTTACTGTTAAAAAATCGAAAAGCTCATTCTCATTGGCCTTCAATGAGCGAGCATTCCAATTTAATATTTTAATTGTTTTATTTAAAATCATTGCTAAATTTTAATTAGAAACAATTTTAATAGTAAAATTTGTGCCTATTTGAATGGCTTCAAACATTGATTTTGCCTACAACATGGCGTTCATAAGATCGAACATTGCCTGTTGCAAAAAAGAAAGTTTACCTGCCGTAATAGGCCCCAGGCAGTTGACATTAGAAAAAATATTTTCGGCAGCAATATTAGCTGGAGTAATAGGTGTACAATTATTTTCTAGCGTGTTTTGCTTACCCATATTAACGGTCATTTTCGAACTACCAACACTAGGCGGTATAATGTTCGAACTACCTGTAACCTGTGCATAAGTTAAACGGGTATGCAAAGGAGTAGGTAAACTATGCGTCACTGGTACGCTTGGAGAATTTTGTTTTGAAGTTGGTTTTAATTGAGAAATTGAATTTTGTTTACCTTGCCTTGCCTTAACAATTGCTAAACGGACTGGGCATTGATAAAAATTTGACATATGGTTGCCGTTACAATTCGCACAGCGAAAATTTTTACTCTCTTTCACAGGACATGTGTCCTTTTTGTGAGAAGAGTCTCCACAATTAAGACATTTTTGGTCCATGTTACAGAATTTGGAACCATGGCCATAACGTTAGCAAGTACGGCATTGGGTGATATGCTTTTCACCTCCGCCATACTTCCTATAAATTTCCCACTTTACACGCACATTATACAAAGCATGTGCTTTTTCAAAAAAATTTAAGTTGTTAACCTCATTGCGGTTAAAATGAATTAAATAATTAACAAGGGAAATTCCAGTTCTCTGACTGTTTTCGCCTCGTGATATTTGTTTCATTAGAATTACTTGGGTAGGGGCTATGCCAAGTAATTCTGTTAAAGTAAGTTTGATCTCATCAACGGTTTGATCGTTGGTGAGACCTTTCAAGACAACCTTGAACGGCTTGGCGTTCTTGGTGTCATATGAAAAAAAATTGTACATCTTGTCAGTTAAATACTGAACAAGACGATCACGACCCTTTACTGAGTCGGCTAATAAGCGGCATTCACCTCTACGGCCAATTCGATAGGTAACTTTAACGTCAGAAACAAACGTTGAAAGTTCCTTTTTGAATATATTAAATTCAGAAGAAATAGTTACCACAATAGGTGGAACTTTCTCCTTTTTTAAAGATTTTATATTTTGTATAGTTTCATTATCGGTAACTTCCATTTCACCAGCTTCTTGTTCAGGCAAAATATCAAAAGGATTGTCACTACAGACACTCGAAGTGTCAGAAAGAGATGCCTCTCTTTTCCTCCTCGCAGCGATGCGAGGTTTCTTTTTCCGTCCAGCCATTTCAGGTGATACGAAAAAAAGTTAAAACAAATGTTAAATTCAAAAGTAGGTAGTCTTGAGAAAGACTGATGGGAAATAACTTTCAGGTAGTCTTTAAAAGACACACTGACAAAACACAAACTTTGAAGCTATAGGCAGTCAAAGACCAGTCCACAAGCAACCGAAAAAACGTCTGATCTGTAGGACAGTTCAAGACGCACTGGTCCCCACTGGTTTACGGAATGTAAATATCTTAACGATCATGTCACACCATGTATACCGGAGGCACAACGTCATTCACAGCGCCACTCACGGTCGCTCACGGTTGCGCGCGGTTCTGAGTAAATACGCGCTCTCGCACGTGCTCCGATGCACGCGCTCTAATGTTCTCAGCAAGTAGTCGAATGTATGTACTAAAAATAAGCTCGAAATAGAGACAGGCAAGTACATCTCCAACAGGGTACTTGTAATTGAAAGCGTTCCACAATTCCGTTGCTGTTGCTGCAACTGGCGAATAGCAAGAATATATTTTGATTCGCAAGAAACTGCTTGAATTTCGCATTATTAACGCCTGTTGCCTGATCACAAGTAATTTGTTTGGGAAGTCCGAAAGTTTTAAAATTTTCTATTAGTGTTTCAATAAATTCATCGGTAGATTCATGCGTTATTTTGTGTATTTGTGCGAATTTAGAAAAAGACTCTACAAGGGTGAGAAACTTTTCGGTAGGCGTCGACGAAAACATTTTCGAGAGGTTTCTTGTAAACTCTTCTCACAAGGGGTATTTTTTTTCCTGTATGGGCTTCCTCACTGCGACCAGAATCGTAGATCTATTGTGAGATATGCCCGGGTGTCTGCTGTATCCCGCACTTCTGTTAATAGCAATACCTCTATTGAGAAGTGGCATGCTTATTATTATTGTTCATCAGTGCTTGTGTGTAATGTGCTACTCTTCCTTACACGCTTACTGTTCTACTATACCGATACTCGTTCCTCTTGCCAAATATCACCAATTATAATTCCCTGGAGAAGTTTCGTCGTGCGTCCTTCTGGCCAGCTTTATGGATAAGAGGGACTTATTTTTTGTTAAGAGGAAGTCACGCAGAGGTATTTGTAGATTTCAGCGTGAAGGAAGGGTAACCGGTGGGGGAGCCTGAGAATAAACCCATGCTTAAAAGTCCTTTTTGACATCGGATGGCCTGATTCTACTAAGATTCGAACCCACGACCATCCGCTTGACAAAGCGGACTCTGTAACCTTGCGGCTACGCAGCTCCCCAAGGGGTATTTTGAACGCTTCACGTTCATATTTTTTTCTCTATTAATAATATGCCGTATTTGACCTGGGAAGATTTTGTTCATCACGTGTGGGCTTTTTCTGGTTTCAGATGTCACATTGATTACTAATTGCGATTGAAATTTATTCACCATTTCTGGACCATAGATTGGGTCATTCGGACATCATTCGTTACGGAGTTCTTGCAAGTTAATTTATACGGGCGGGATTCTTGAGAGTCCGTCTGTAACTACGTTTTGTTTCCCTTTTTGCCTTTCTTCTAGAAAGGTATAGCAATCACTTGCAAAACTGAAAGTATAAAAGTGCTCCAAAGGGCCGAATGGCATATATCACTCGACTCAGCTCGACGAGCTGAGCTTTTTCTGTATGTGTGTGTATGTGCAACTTTTTATTATCACTCACTTTTCTCAGAGATGGCTGGACCGATTTTCATGAAATTAATTGGAAATGAAAGGTCTAGTTGCCCCATTAGACCCTGTCAAATTTTATTGTAATCGGATTTTTAGTTTAGAAATTATATATCAAAATGTAAAAATTATGAAACATTATTATCTCAGAAACTACACAACACTTGCTTCTCTAGTAACCGATTATATATGCAAAGGATTTCAAGTCGACTGTATTTACGCAGATATGAGCAAGGCATTTGATGCGGTTAAGACGGACAGCATTCTTCGATCGATTAGCGACTTCGACATTGGCGGTCCACTCTACAATTGGTTGCAAACATATTTGGTGAGAAGAGTTCAGTATGTTAAAATGAAGGCACACGTCTCTGCTTTGTTGACTGTGAATTCGGGAGTACCTCAAGGAAGCCACTTAGGACCACTGATATTCGGACTCGTGATTAACGAGCATCCAGACAAATTGGCTAGTGTCATGATTCTGATATATGCTGATGATGTGAAAATTTTCTTGCCCGTCAAATCAAATGACGATTGTCTTAAATTACAACTGGACATGCAAAGTTTTGGACAATTCTGTTCGGATAGTGGTCTAAACGTTAACGCTGATAAATGTTCAGTTATGACATTTTCTCGTAAAATATCTCCTATCGAGTTAAAATATCATTTCAATGAATTTGAGTTACCACGTAGAGAAAAAGTTCGGGACCTAGGCGTTACATTTGACCGACAACTTTCGTTTACAAATCATATTGACAATGTAGTTACAGACAGCTTGAAATTGTTTTCTCTTGTGAGACGGTACGGACGAGATCTCAAAGACCCTTATTCTATATTAGCCATTTACAAAGCACTAGTGCGGAGCAAGCCAGACTTTGCGAGCGTTGCTTGGTGCCCCCAATATGTAACACATATTCAACGAATTGAAGGAATTCAAAACAAGTTCGTGCGTTTTGCCTTACGGAACCTTGGATGCCATGGTGATCAACTACCTGCCTATCAAGAATTGTGTAAACAACAAACAATATCGCACGCAAGCCAGTGGGGCTTATGCGGTCTCGATCAACTAGATTAGTTGAGAGAATTCGTTATCGATATTGTTTTTGGCACATTTTGCATGTGTAGGATAAGTACAACGATACACCGTGCCCCAGTGCTGAGTCGAGAGAATTTCCAGCTCGAAAAGATCCTCGACCTGATCGGGAATCGAACCCGATATCACAACCGTGTGGGAGAGCTAGCCGACCGACATCGCTAACCACAGAGCCACGGGGACCACTTCAAGAATTGTGTGCTTTAGTTAATATTGACACAGAACATTGCCGACATAGGATTGCGGACATAGTATTTTTCACCAATGTATCAGCAGAAAGGACTGATAGTCGAACCCTTTCAGCTCGAATACATCGTAATAGAAATACGGTTACGCAAAGAAATTCAAGAGTGTTTAACCCTCCGCAACGAGCTCGGAATTATTCACAACATGAACCTACATGCCGTTTCATGAGATCATTTATTGAACTACAACATCGACATGTCGCCTGCAATCTTAAAACACAGACTAAGAGTATATTCAAGAAGACACTTCATGAGTGTAAATTGATTGTATTTTGTCTTTAATTTATTATACAGTCATGAAGAAAATAATAAATACATTTGCAGTGTTGGATAATTTTTCGTATTTGCGCACTGACTTTAATTGTTGTATGATGTTATGTTACGTCATTATGATCCGCAGACACTCTTTTGAAGAGAGGCACGGAGAAATGACTGGAGAAATTTCTTTTTCGGTGATTCCGAAAATTTTTTGCGTGAGTTAGTGTTTTTAAAGTGGCGACAAAAATAAATACACTAATGAAATATATATACAAAACAATCCAAATTAGCTTTATTTCTCTACATATCGTTGGAAAAGTGACCTTTAACGTTACAAAACTCACTTTCAAAATTTTGTGGCTTGTCCTTTGTTTTATAAAGCCATATTCAATCTTCCGGGTATGTTTACCCCCAGGTTTTCACGAGTAGAAGCTGAACTAGTATTTCACGCTGCCTTCCCGACGTTCCATATTTCTGTTTTATTCTTTGGATGATGCTTTGCAACCTAGACTTTCCCAATCTTTCATAGAATTTCTAAGGGATTTGAATTAAAAAACTGCGCTGGTCAAACTAATAATTTTATATTTTCGTTTAAAAATCATCTTCGTGTTTTCAATGCTGTAAGTTTAGGATCGTTACTCTCCAACGAAGAAGCATGTTTTCTATGGCATACGGAAGCATTGCGCTACGTAAAACATCTACACAGTCGTTAGTATTCATAGTCTATGTTATAAAATCAATGGGTTCCATACCAGCATCAGCAAACAGTATTACACTGTTTTGTGGTCACTTCCAAATTTTACTACCTTCGTGGTTAATTGTGCGTTGAAAGCAGTATTGACCGGTCTTCTCACCAACTGCTGACCGTTTGAACCAAAAAGGTTAAATTTCGACTCATTTGACCAAAACAAGATGTGCCATTTAGTTGCACCCTAGTCTAAAACTTTTTAGAAAATTCAGTTTTTGCCAAAATGTGTCGCTTTTGAAGTAGAATAAAGTTTCCTGTGTACCTAGGTGGTCGATTTTGCTTCCTTATGCCGAAGAAAATATGTCACATTGCTGGATCTCTATGCAATATAACGATCCTAAACATACAGTATTGGAAACACGAAGATGATTTTCAAAAGAAAATATAAAATTATTAGTTTGACCAGCGCAGACTCCTAATTTAAATCCTTTAGAATTTCTATGGAAGATTGGGAAAATCTAGATTGCAAAGCAGCATCCAAAGAATAAAACAGTCTTATGGAACGTCGGACAGGCAGCGTGAAATGCTAGTTTAGCTTCTACTCGTGAAAACCTGGGGGTAAACATTCCACGAAGATTGAATATGGCTTTACAAAACAAAAAACAGGCCACAAAACTTTGAAAGTGAGTTTTGTTACGTAAAAAATCACTTTGCTAACAATATGTAAAGAAAGAAATCTAATTTGGATTGTTTTGTATATATATTTCGATAGTGTATTTATTTTTGTCGCCATGACTGTATTTTAATATTAAGTGTGGATAACTGGCCTAAAGCCTATATATTTTCCAGAAAAAAATAAATTGTTTTGAACACAATTAGTTTCAAATGAACGGGCTACCTAAAAAACCCTTAACTTTTAAATATTATGAACATTGAAATTGTGGTTCAAAAGTTATGAAAAGAAACGTGTTCTGAAGACTGTATAATCTCACTCATGTTTCTCAGAGATGGCTGGACCGATTTTCATAAAAAAAGTCAAATGGAAGGTCTAGTTGCCCCATAAGAACCTATTGATTTGTTTTGCAATCTGACTTATACGCTGTCTGTTATGTTTTAAAATGTGAAATCCAGCTATGAAAAGGAATGTATTTCGAAGACTACTTGAACTCACTCACTTTCCTCAGAGAAGGCTGACCCGATTTCCACAAAATTAGTGTAAAATGAAAAGTCTAGCTGCCTCATAATACCTCATTGAATTTTACTGTGATCGGACTGTAACTTCGTCTGTAATGTATCGAAATGTGAAATCACGAAACTTCATTATCTCAGATACTGCACAACCGATTTGAACAATATTGATATCAGATGAACAGGCTAGTTAAAGGTTAACTGATGTATTATGATTGAACACGTGGTTTCAAAGTTTGGCTGCTCCATTCGTTCCCATTTCATTTGATTATAATAGCAGGGTTGTTACAGTCGGCGCGGATTTCGCGTTTTTTGCGGATTTTGCGTTTTTTGCAGATTTGGCGCGTTATTACTACTCTATGGCGCGGATTTTGCGGAAAGCCTTGCAACCTTGCTTTCAATTACCTAAAGATCAGGATATCGACTGATGGGCTGGCAACACCCTTTCAGAGTTCTATGAAATATGGTGGGTGTGTAGTAGGGTGCCAATCACTTTTATTTGAAAAAAGTAATCAAAAAATTTAGGAAAATAAACCCTATACAAAATGTTTACCTGCCCGAAAAACACCCTGTGTGAAATTTCAGGTCAGTTGGATTCAAAATGGGGTGGTGCAAAACGAAGTTAGACCTTGAGAAATCCGAAAAATCATGAAAATCGTGATTATTTTCAGATAATACCAGATCTCGACGTTTCATGCATTTATAAGCTATCTGACACCAAAAATTTTTCGAAAAACCAAATTTCATGCAGCCAACCCCTCCGATTTTTCACTAGGTGTTTTTTCGGGCAGGTGAAAATTTTGTATATGGTTTCTTAAAATTACCATTTTTGTTGGCATCCTATTTTTTAATACTATTTTTTTTAAATTATCTAGACTTACATTCAAAGAGGACTGAAGTTTTTTTTTGTAAATCGATATATCTGAATAATGACAAGAGAAGAACCCAAATTAATCCACCTAGCGGTGAGACCCAGCCTTTCTCATTCGAGCTTATTAGTTGTTGAAATAGATTCACAGCAACACTTAAAAAGTACACTTTGATCATTTCGGCTGGATTTATTTTTCATTGTAAACAACAAATTGTTGGTAGCCAACAGCACAACTATACCGAACATTTAAAATACAACATATACACACATATTAACATACATTAACACAGATACATGCAAATAACATTAAATTCTTTCAAATATATGATGCGATTTTGTTTTTGATTGTAGTACAATCGATTTGTACTCATATACTGCGTATAAATATTTAGTAGATTTCAAATAATTTATCATTAAATGTTGTTCCTTATACATTACACTTTATAATAATTCAACGCTAACGTAGGAACTAGCACAATAATCGCGAACACAGACGGAACACGACGAGTGATTAGACAAGACACTTATTGCTCTTACAGATATAAAAGGATAATATTAAAATTACCTTTCGTCTACCGGTTTCGGGCTATACATTGCCCATCGAGAGGACGAGATCCCATGTCGTCCTGTCGATGGGCAATTTATAGCCCGAAACCGGTAGACGAAAGGTAATTTTAATATTATCCTTTTATATCTGTAAGAGCAATAAGTGTCTTGTCTAATCACTCGTCGTGTTCCGTCGGTGTTCGCGATTATTATACATTGATTTGAATTATCTTAGCAGTGAAAATGAAATTCTTTGACGCAGTTGATATTACTGATCGTTTTTGAGAGGCATCCAATGAATGGCCAAATACCATCCAATATGGGTTCTTGAAACCTGGATTATACCCCCAGTGACCAGAATCCGACCTCAAACCACATTTTAATCCAAATGTCCACTTCTGGTTGCCTGATAATCATAAAATTGTCGAACTGCCCAATCTGGGTTATTCGATGGCAAAGATGGCGACAGTTTCCGATCAACAGCCTGAGTGACAAATATCATCCAATACGATTGGGGAAGCGGTATGATACCCGGAGGCCAGAAATCATCTTCAGACGCCATTTTAAATTTCTAGACAGTAGCTTCCGGTTTCTGGAAACCAGTCTAAAAGGGACAAACATTCCCAATGTGAGTTTTTCAGTATCCGGGATGATGCTCAGAGGCCAGGGATCAACTCCATACTTCATTTTAAGATCCGGTTTCTGGAAAACATCCTTCAATTGCCAATTCAATCCAATAAAGGTATATCAATTCTTTGGATTCTAAATTATTGATGTTGTACTTGAAGGAATATTTGGAGCAAAATACTTGAAATTTGACGTATTATTTGTAGTGAATAAATAATCTTTCTATCACTCTTGATTTCGAACTTTGATCAAAGCAGCTAGTTTTAAACAGCCTTTGGGTTTTGTTTCTTTGTAAGTTTGAGAAACAACCTGTTCGTTTGACAACTGTTTTCTTTAAATAAGTCGTGTAATCTTTGAGAGAATAGACTTTCAATATTTTTACAATTTAACACATAACGGTTAAAATAAAAGTACGATTACACTGGTCAACACAAGTGTGGCCCGAAGGTCAAACTGAGAAAAAATGAAAAATTATAGCTTTTAAATCATTCTTGTGAATTTTTTTCGTTCGAGGGCAACTATTGTAAGCCCCAGAGCAGCATTTTATTCGACTTTGTCAACCAGTGTTATAATCAAATGAAATGGGTACCAATAAAGCAACTAAACCTTCAATTCAAAACAAAGATTGTTGAAATCAGTCATGCCATTTTTGGTAAAACGAGTGAATTTAAAAAAGTTTTCTGAACACGTGTCTTTTCACAACCTTCGAACTACATGTTCAATAGAGTGGCCATTTTTGTAACATCATGCGATTTCGATGAGCGCCGGGCGGGAAAAATTTCCTTTTTACTCCAAAAATAAGCCATGAAAATTTGAAGTTGATCCGAGTTCATTTAATGGACCCACAAAAGGCTTATATTCAAAAATATAGATTCTCATTAGAACTGTTGTTTTTCATCTCTTTCCGAAGTTTTTTGCCTTAGTTTCTTAAAATAGGTGTATAGTTTGCGTCGAAATACTCTTTAATAATAAAATCATATCATTAGTGTCATTCACCTATTACGTAACGCTAAGTTTTAGCAATTTGGAACACCTCCCACCCCTAAATAACGCAATTTTGCATGGGGGCCTCGCGCAATGGAACTCTTCGTTGAATATTCCCTTCTTAGTAAGTTACGTAATAAATGAATGACCTCTTATTATCGTTAGAGGTTTTGAAACTGCTATTCAGTGATTATATCCGTAAGCGTACTTCATTGCAGTAACTGCGTGAAGTGAACCGCCACAATCGGATTGGTGAAGCAAAATTATTAAAATTATTAAAACTTTTTGTATGGATTTAATGTCATTTTTAGTATTATTAATATTTTTATTATTTTCTGTTAAACAGTTCAGCACTAGTGATCTAAATGCACTAAGACGATGAATTTTATCAAATACCTATAGTCGGTAGATCTCATGTTGATCGAATAGCAATTCTCATGAGTTTCGGTGAAACAGCAAAGGTCTTGGGCGCGCTTAAAACTGATTCAAGCTACGGCGAAAATATCACCTAAAAAGTTTATAATACGCTGGTGGATTGGAATATTTCGAAAAAGTTTCGAAAACTAACCAATATTACTTGTCCTCTTCATATATTTAACCGTTTTTTTAAGGGAGGGATTTGTTAGTAGCTTAAGTATTTATGATAAATATTAGTAAGTAATGAGTATGTGTGTCCAACCACAAATGGTGACTTCTCAACACTGTTAAAAAATTGTAATTTTAATTGTTAGGATTTGTTTGCTTTCGCAATTAGTACTTATCTTTCCTAGGGATTTAAACCTACTTGTCAGAAAAGGAGAAGTAAACTTATAACTAACTTAATTGCTAACTTATTGGATATAAAGAGAGCTTATCGTAGCAATTGAGGATAACAATGATTTTTGTCGAAAATCGTTAATAATTTTATTTGACATAGCTTCTAATGGTTCAAAACTAGTAAGTCTATGTAATTCGATTGTACCAAACCAAGGAGGACGCTGCAAAATAATTTTCAAAATTTTATTCTGAATCCTTTGGAGCGTTTTCTTCCTTGTTGAACAGCAACTTGACCAAATCGGTACAGCATAAAGCATTGCTGGTCTAAAAATTTGTTTGTAAATCAAAAGTTTGTTCTTTAAACGAAGTTTAGAATTCCTGTTAATGAGAGGATATATACATCTCGTATATTTGATGCACTTGGCTTGTATGCTCTCAATGTGCTCTTTGAAAATAAGTTTTTATATATTTAACCGTCCTTTAACCGTTTTACAAGAGCATCAAACGAAATCAACTCATTCACAGCCAATCAACTTACTCACAGCTTCAATGATCCAAAGTTCGCTCAAAATTGTTCGATGAAGATTGCAATCAAATCAAGCAATTTTATCCAATCAAGTTCGCGGCGATTATAAAGAACTCTTGGAGTTAGCATTCACATTTCAAAAATTTGAAAATTCTAAATGGTGGCTGGAAGTCAGCCATTTTTAATTTTAATGCCGTTTGGCCTTAAATAGCTGATGTCGAATGTGGGAACCATTCAAATCTTGAACAGTTGCTAGTACCAATGCTTTCTTTCCGAGTTTTGAACCTCATATTGATTTTTTCGACCGTGACCCAACCGAATAGAAAAACAATGAGGAATGGCAAACTTCTGTCAAAAATTATTCGCTATAAGCGACGCCACAGAACACTAATAATAAATTTATGAAAAATTCTAACCGTGTTTCAACACATAATTAAGACGAATTTCAGTTCATATTGCATGTTGTTTTTTTTATTTTTCACATATTTATTGCATGTTGTTGATTTATGCCGAAAAAATACACACCTCATTCAAAATCCGAATTTTTTAACAAACACCAAAAGTTATAGATTTTTTCAAACTTAAATTAGGGTGATAATATTACTGTTGTGAGAAAATACAAGTGTATTTGAATACGTTTATCGTGAGATATATGTTAAAAAAAGAAAAAACTCCGTACAATTTTCATGTAAATTGGTTTCTCAAATATAAGCGCTTTGTGGGTCCATTAAATAAACTCCGATCAACTTCAAATTTTCGTGGCTTATTGTAGAGGTCAAAAGGAAACTTTTTCAGCCCGGCGCTCATTAAGATCGATAGTTTCAAAAACGGCCATATAAAATATGGCCACTCTAATGTTCAATCATCATAAAATTCGTTATTTAGGGGTTTTGAAGGCAGTCCGTTCATTTGATACCTATTTTGTTCAAATCGGTTGTGTAGTTTCTGAGATAATGGAGTTTCATAACTTTTACATTTTGATACATAACAGATAAAGTTACAGTTCGATTATAATAAAATTCAATAGGGTCTTATCAGACAACTAGACCTTTCTATTGCAACTTATTTTGTGAAAATCGGTCCTTCCATCTCTGAGAAAGTTAAGCAGTCTTAGAAACATATTTCTTGTCATAGCCTGATTTCTCATTATTATACATAACGGACAAAGTTGAAGTCTAATAACAATAAAATTCAATAGGGTTCTTTTGATACCAATTTTGTTCAAATCGGTTGTGTAGTTTTTGAGATAATGAAGTTTTGTGATTTTCACATTTTGATACATAACCTCAAAACTAAAAATCCGATTACAATTAAATTCAATAGGGTCTTATGGGGCAACTAGACCTTTTATTTGCAATTAGTTTCATGAAAATCGGTCCAGCCATCTCTGAGAAAATCGAGTGAGATTGGGAGACCGTTACATACATACACACACACACATACAGAAAATGCTCAGCTTGTCGAACTAAGTCGATTGATATACGAGATTCGACCCTTTTGAGCACTTTTATACCTTTGTTTTTTTTTTCAGTGATTGCTATACCTTTCTAGGAGAAAGGCAAAAGGGAAAAAAGTGCAAAAAAATAATAAAAATTTGATTTTGTGCTTTATGGATGGCCCAAACAAAAAATGGATGCCATATTCGTATTCAGCGCCCCAAAATTATGTAAATACTAAGTTTTAGTCGCATTTATCAACACTTTCTTTGCTTGGTCAGCCTTTGTATGAAGTCGCCCCACTGTGTGGCGTGATGCGCCTTAACTTACACATATAACTACTCTATTCCCTAACGAACTAACAAAAATCTAAATAAACATAAAATTTTGATTTAAAAAAAAAAAATGTTTCAAATGCTTATTAAGCAAGTTATTACAAAACAATTTCTAAATAGTTTTAAAAAAATCAAAATAATGTTTTATTTCATTTTTTTTTATTAATAATTGTATTCCATTGCAATGATGTTGCATGATTTTAGCAGTTATTTGAAATCAATGAGCTTGTGACGTATTTTTACGGTGGATATTTGTATTACAAGTTATTTTAAGCTCCCTACAATTCATTTTCAAATAAAATTTCTGTTCTGGTAATCGCACAACCCTGGCAATGCGAGAAGTATGTATGTATGTATGGCAACCTTGAGCGACAGAAACTGTCATTACAGATCATACGAAGAAACATCCGATAGCGTAAAACGAAAAGTTATAACCTTTTTTTTTTTGGCTAAAAGTGATATTCTTTGATACCTAGAAAGACAAATGTAACTATACGATACTTTTGAAGTAGAATACTTCTCTCAGGAAGTTCGGCTACATAGGGGTGTGAAATGAAAATCTAAAACCGAAAAAAGTAGGAGGTTGTATCCAAGACACGACCGCATAAATGACGTAGAACTACGTACACTATTAACAAATGCATTGAGCGTTTCATTACCCTAGTTTCATCAAAGTTTTATAGCGCTTTTTAACTGTATTAAGCGCTATAAAACTTTGATAAAACCAATATTTTTAACTTGGGTAATGAGTTATAATGTCTACTAATGAAGGGTTGTGAATTTCGTGAACCGGATTCAGCAGTTAGCAGAATGTGCCGAGTTAAAAACCATACACAGCACACGCGAGCAAATCATACCATATCATCATAACATACACACATCATACCATATCATACACACATCATACTATATCATACACACACAGCAAGCAAGCGACCAATCAGAGGACGTTATTTTTATTTTATCATGGCTTGACAATTTTCAATAGTGCAATTGTTCGTAGATTCAAACAACATTTTTCTGCATTTAGGCAGATGCGTGTATAATTTTCCAATCGATTGCTGCAAGAATGAAGAAAATCAGTTGAAAACCAACCGACCTATAAGCATTCGAAAAGGGACAAATTTCGTCCCAGTTTTTCAGTTTGCATCCCTGTGTGGTATGCTAAAGTAAAACGTAGTTCTACGTCAAAAGGCATTTTGCTGTTCAAAATTGGATTTGGTGATCTTTACGCTGCCCCAACAGGGGGGGAATAATGGCAGTCTGGCGAGGCACGCTGAGAAGAACCGCACTGCTACTGAGACATGGTGACCAACCACAGCGCAAGTGATTTATTTAACTAATTTGAAGGCAGCCACAGGCGCAACGCGCTGTTACTTCTGAGTGCTGTATCTGCTTCTACTGCTGTCAACGTTGTGGACGGTCCATCCCGCTCACCTTCCGACTAATGAATGTAGCTAGTTTTCCCAGAAACACTCTTTTATAGCCGAAAGGTGCTACGTAATAGGCCACGCCTTTCAGTTCAGTTGTCACATTCTCTAATGTTCTTTAGACGAATTATTCCACAATTCGCGTTTGATTTTTGTATCCAGCTAGTAAACACCGATGGTGCTCTCACACACGCAACGATATTACCCCTATCGTATTGATAGAATCGACTTTATATCAGTACTGCATATTCGAATTAACTGCCTTTGTGAATGCGTTCTAACAGCGCAGTTTGTTATTCAAAATCGGTTATGTTGATCGCAGCCTTTGTGCTGTCCCAACAGTGGGGGTATTAACTAAATAAACTACAACAAAATTTGATTGCTAGGATCCCGCGAAGAATGTTTGCTTGTGTTGATGCTAGGAAATTTTCACCCTTCAATCACTTGTTTATTTTCCTTGAAAAAGGCATTTTGCGGTTCAAAATCGGTTGCTGACCGCAACCTTTGAGCTGCCCTAGTAGTGGGGGAATTAATATACACAGACAACATGCACTGTGGAAGCTATTTCACATTCAGTGAATTAGACGGGCGAGACAGATTTAAATTGCTAGGATCCAACACAGAATGCTTGCTTGCGTTGTCAAAAATTATTAACTTTCAATGACTTGTTTATTTGCCTTGAAAAGGGCATTTTGATGTTTAAAATTGGATTTCCTGAGGGCAATCTTCATGCTGCCCTAACACGGGGGAATAATGGCTGTCTGGCGACACACGCTGAGAAGAACCGCGCTGCTCCTGAGACGTGGTGACCAACCACAGGGCTAGTGCTGCTGCTAAGGAAGGACGACTGCTGTTGACAACTTGTCGCTGTCCAGAACTATTATAAGCGGCTTCGGCTGAAACAGGCTCTTATATAGGCCAAATAGCATGTTTTCAATTGCAAGGTATATGATTCTGTCGACCGTGCTTGGGAAGCAATCATATAACGACCAATCAGAGGACGTAATTTTCGTTTAAACAAGGCTTGACAATTATCAATAGTACAATAGTTTGCATAATCAATGAACAGTTTTCTACATTTGGGTGGATGCGTGTATAATTTTCCAAACAATTGCTGCAAAAATGAAGGAAATCTGTTGAAAACAAACCGATTTATAAGCATTTAAAAAGGGATATATTTCGTCCCCTTTTCGTTAATAGTTTTCCTATTTACATCCCTATGTGGTAGGCTAAAGAAAAACGTAGTTCTACGTCAAAAGTGAAAAATATAGCCAATTTCAAATGCTAATAAATCGGTTAGTATTCGATGGATTTCCTTCGTTCTTGCAGTAATAGATTGGAAAATCTTCTAAGATTCATTCCAAATGAAGATAATTGTAATTTTATTATTCAAACTATTGTAAAATTGAAAAAAGTCAAGCCTTGTGAAAACGAAAAATTCGACATCTCATTGGTCGTTATATGATTCCTTTCCAAGCACGGTCCACAGAATTATATGACTTGCAATTTAAAATATGCTATTTGGCCTATATAACAGCCTGTTTCAGCCGAAGTCGCTCATGACATTTTTCATCTCATTCTCTGCTAGCTTGTTGAGCAGTACAGTAGTTTATTTTCGCTCCGTTCGCTATGTACGGTCGTTCGTAAGTTTCTGTGTTCGCGTTGGAAACAGATGCTACGGTGAACCCCAATATGGGTATATCAAAAACCAGTTCCAGTACGGGGAAACGGCCTCGGTCTGACAATACGCCTGCTTCTACGGCTAAAAAGCTCTTGGCCAACAACAGATTTGCTGTCCTGGAGACATGATCCCGAAATAGTGAAGAAGGAGAAAATCTCGTCTTTCTATGTGAAAGGCTTCCCGGAAGGTTTACGTGAAGCAAAAGTGTTTTATATTGACAAAGGACTAAAATGCACCATCAGCATGTGCACTGAGGGATACAAACTGATAGTTCCGTCATTCAATCATTACAAGGCAGTGCAAGTGATACTGCAGAAACATGAGGTGGAATATTTCTCCCACGATATCGAAGCGGAAAAACCCCTCAAGGTTGTTCTACGCGGTCTTCCTGACATGGAAGTTGACACCCTGTTGGAGGAACTGAAGGCAAAAGGACTCAAACCAATCCAGATCCATAAGATGACGCGTCATAACAAAACTCGGAAGTGCCGTGATCAGTTATATCTGGTAAACCTGGAGAAAAATTCAACGTTCCTGACGGACCTGAAGCTAGCACTTTTATCCTAGCACTTTTTCACATAATCGTAGCCTGGGAGCGCTACAAACCAGTGCATCGTGACGTCACCCAATGCTCGAACTGCCTGATGATTGGACACGGGACTAAAAATTGTCATATGGCCGCTGCATCAAATGCGGCCAAACCCACGCACCCGACGCCTGCCAACTAATGGAAACCGCTGACCCAGTCTGTGCGAATTGTGAAGCTGGACATAAGGCTACCAGTAGAACCTGCCCAAAGCAGGCGGAATTTATAGAGATCCGCAAAAGAGCCTTGACCAACAACCAACCCGGTCGCAGAAAGGTCCCAATGAGCAATGAACAATATTTTCTCGCTATCACTTCGCGACACCAGATTCCAGTGCTTGCACCTCTTCCACTGAATCCTCGCCTAACAACCTCGTTTGTTGATGTCACCGCTTCGAACCGTTCCTCGCCTCCACCAGGACTTCCAGGGTTCTCAACCGCTGCTACTGGAATGAAGTTCACACGTACAGACACCGATAAAACCAACGCAGACTCCCTGGCTACTACAGAAGAATTTGTGCATCTTCTGGCCGAAGCGTACGTAGCCCTGCGTACTTGCAAAACCCGAGCAGAACAGCTGCAAGCAGCGTTCTCCATTCTCACCAAGTATGGACCGTTAACACATTAGCATCGCTAATTGTAACGTTTACTCGCTCAAGATCAAAATCATCGAATTCGCCGATTTCCTCAACGAGCGGAATATCGACATTACCATCACCACCCAGACGTATCTTAAACCCGACGTCAACATTTATCTTCCTGATTTTCGAGTTGTTTGGCTCGATCGAGGAGGAACATCTGCTTCAAGCTGCTGCCCAGCTTCAACCTAAAAATCATCGAAGCAGTTGGTGTCGAGGTTTCTACTCCTGTCGGCCCTATCATCGTCATGGCAGCATTATGTCCATCGTAAATCAGCTCTAGGAATGATTCTTCCAATAATCTACAAATCGACGAAACTTCATCTTAGCTGGAGATCTAAATGCCAAACATCAAGCCTGGGGCAATAGGCGGAGTCATCCAAATGATAGAATCGTTTACAATGACCTACAAGCAGCACCGTACTTTATTATGAGCCCAGACTCTCTCACCTGGTTAAACCGTTCTACTTCTTCATCACCAACATGGCAAACATCTCGAATCCAATCGCCTAACATGAACTGAGCTCCGACCACTATCCAGAGGTGGCCGAAATGGGGTTTCCCGCCAACCGATTTTGATGTCATCGTCGCAACTATCATCGTGCCGACTGGGCCTGGTTCAAACAGTGTGTCGACACCAACATCCGCTACAACATCGAGCCAGAGACAACAGACGACATCGATCAGTGCTTGCGATCCATTGACGAGACACTATTTATAGACCGAAACCAACATGTTCCTGCTTCCAACCTGGTGAGTAACACCCTAAATCTAGACAGCCTAACTAAATCCTATATAAGACTCCATAACACAACTAGGCACCAATACCAACGCATTGGTCTGCCCCAATTAAAATATCGTTGTAACCGTCTCAATAAAATTATCAAGACCCGGCTGGTGGATCTCAGAAACAAAAGCTTTGAAAATTACATTCGCTCCCTTCCAGATTGTGCAAACCCCTTCTGGAAACTTATCAAATTATTGTATAACAAGCCCCGGCCTATTCCCCCTCTCGCCCTACCACTCGGCTACCACTAAATCATGTAAAAATATGAAGGCCGCGGGTGTCGATGGTGTGGGCAATCTCGAGTTGAAAAATTTGAGCATTGACTTCTTCCATCACCTCGCAAAGATCTTCAAGAAGTGTTTGGAACTGAGCTACTTCCCTTCCCGTTGGAAGCTTGCTAAAGTTATCCCCATCCACAAACCTGGGAAAGATCCCACCGACGCTAAAAGCTACAGGCCCATTAGCCTCCTATCGTCCATTTCGAAATTATTTGAAAAACTAATTCTGAGACGTTTACTAGAGTTCGCTGACCAAAACAATATCTTTCTTAGAGAACAATATGGTTTCAGGAAGGGGCTCTTCACAGTGCACCAACTCACTCCAAAACAACTGCCATGGCATTGTTAGACGTTAAAAAAGCGTTCCTTGTTTATAAGCTGCATCGTTGCAACTTTCCGATCTTCCTCGTGAAGATAATCAAAAACTATCTTTCGGGTAGATCATTTAGAATCTGCTTGAATAATTCCCAGTCTGATACATTCAATGTTGACGCTTCCACAGAGTAGCTTACTGGGTCCTATCCTTTTCAATATTTTCACGTCAGACGTCCCTCCCCTTCCGGGTGGTGGTGTGCTGTCTATGTTCGCAGATGGCACTGCTATCATGTACAAAGGGCGATTCGTTCGCTAACAAGAAATCTGCAGGCGGGTCTAGATGTTCTATCCAACTACTTCAAGAACTGGAAGATTTGCATCAATGCGGCTAAAACTCAGGCAATTCTGTTTCCCCACTCGAATACGCCCCGACTCGTTCAGCCTGTTAACGTCAGGGTTCAAATTAACAATACACCTGTAGATTGGGCCAGAAGAGGTGGTGTACCTCGGTCTGGTTCTGGACAGCAAGCTCATATTCAGATCACATGTGGACAAAATATCAAACAAATGCAACCTACTAATTAAATCTTTATATCCACTGATAAACAGAAAATTCAAATTATCACTTAAGAACAAGTTTGCTGTCCAAAAAATGATAATCCCGCCAGTGATAGAATACGGTTTGCCAATCTGGGATAGTTGTGCCAAATTTACCCATAATAAATTACAGGTTATCCAAAGCAAAATCCTTCGGATCCTTAACAGTTGTCCAAGAACGCGAAATTCTGAGATCCACCAACTAGCCGGTCTAGTTACACTTTTGGTGCGCAAACAGGCGATGCTGTCTAGGTTCAGGGAAGCTTGCCATAGGACGATATACGAAGCAATTCGAACTTTGCCAATTTAGTTTTAAGTTAATATTAGTAAGGTAGGTTATCTAATTTTATTTCATAAACATACTATGCCCTTAAGGCAAAGATGTACAATTTATCTCCAAGATGATTAAAAAATTAATCTATGAGCACTACTATGAACAACGATCATGAGCCATTAGGGGTGAGCAATTATCCTGTCAATAAATTATACCTTTGTGAACCAATTCGAAATAAAAGATAATTCAAGTCAAGTCAAGTCGAGGCCGCCTATAATAGTTCTAGACAGCGACAACAGCAGTCATCCCTTAGCAGCAGCAGTAGCATTGCAGTGGATACCAGCGATAGCGGATAGCGGCCACAGCTGTGGCATAGCAATGGATAGCGCACTAGTTGCAGCGGATCTCAGCATCGATAGCAGCTGGGCCAGCTGATGCAAGGGCAGCGGATACCAATGGCAGCGTATGGCGGCCACAACTGTGGCATGGCTACGGATAGCGTAGCAGCTGCAGCGGGTTTATCTGACCATGAAGCATTTATGCAATAAATGAATTAAATTGCAATTTCTGCAATCGGCCATTTTCAAGGCTACTAAATGTTTTTGGAAGAGCATAATGAATGGTTATTAATAAACTGCAACTGAGGTTTGATGCTGCTGCAAATGCACAGCAGTGTGATGTTTATAACGATTTGTTGATATTGTGCTTAACAAGCGGTATATACGAAACAAATCCGATTTCAAACAGAAAAGTTCGGCACGTTCTGCTCACGATGCTGAGTATGTTTTAGAAATTTCACAATACTTCATTAACAAGGATGTAACGTCTTAAAGAAAACGGTTATAGTTTGACATCGCAGAATTTTGACCTTCATACTCATGTCTACCATCGGCAATATCAAACACGCAACAATCTGCTTCCATGCGACACGGGGACGGGAATATTTTCTTCTTCCGAGTCGCGCAACACGACACAATACATGTTATTTTGTTGCCTTAATGAGAGGTCTATTGGTCCAGCTCGACAAAATGTCCACAAGAAATCATTTTTGTAATCCGTGTTACGAAACTGCGAAAATCTGTAGGAACTGAAAATATAGGCGGGGTCTCAATGAATGAAATGTATTTTTCGTACATTAGTATTACGACATACGAAATGAATTTTTTCGAACGTTGTAGAATTGTATAACCGGAAATAATTAAGTTACACATATTTTTCCAGTTATATCATTCCACAACGTTCGAGAAATTTATTATGTCAAAGCGGATATCGCACGCTATCTGACCATGATATAAACTGCAACTGAGGTTTGATGCTGCTACAAATGCACAGCAGTGTGATGTTTATTCCGGTTTATTGATACGGTGCTTAACAAGCGGTATATACGAAACAAATCCGATTTCAAAATGACTGACACGCAAGTAGCCGGGTTATCTTTCTTGTAAAAGTATTCTACTTCAACTTCGCGATCGTGGCTTTGCACACAACCCTCCGGTATTTTTTTCTTTCTGTCTAATATAAAATAAATCTAATATTGGCTTTAGCTTCAGCTGTCGAGATAATAATCGCTGCTGTGGAAGATCTTTCGTCCGTACAATTCTCAAAGATTGTTTGTCAGAATGGACAAGCCAACTGAGGAACGTCGTGATTGCGGAATGTGCACTAATCTGAACTCGGCCGACACATATTGGAATAGTGGCCTGCGACGAATGTGGGATATGGTACCACTATGTTTGTGTCAGCTCTCTTTACGGCTGTTAATTTACCTACAGCAAGTTTCTCGCCCTATCACTCGCGTTCACGTTCACCATGGCAGAGGCCTAACAGATGCTCTGCGCGGTCGATAGCTTCTGTGTGTAGCTGATTATCCCGGCTTCGAGTAGGAATAGGAAAATGATTGCACAGTGACCATCTGAGCGTGGGAGAAAAACTTAACTCATTTCATGCCTTGAAAAAGGCGGATTAGATTCCTGTCGTCCGGTCAACTGTGCCTTTCAAGTGGACTGTATAAACTTCAGCAGTTGTCTATCAGTAACAGTTCTCCTACTGGCTCTTCGTTGCTCGGCAAAGAATGTTGAGAAAAAAAACTTTAGCTACAACTCTCCATAATTTAACTTTATCCACTGGATATCAAAATAAAACTGAATGCTTAAAGGTGATTCAAACACATCCCTTCTACTGCTGCTATAACGTGCTCATGCGCAAGGTGTTTTCTTCTTGCCGTTGGCTGCTGGTGCGCTGCTGGTAGGGTGGAAGTGTATGGTGCTCGATGCAGGATACTGTTTTGAAAGAAAAGTCCTGATGAATGGTGACCAATCCTGTGGAAGGAAATTTCTTTGCGGTATGTCGTTACCTGAATATTAAATGCTAGGGACGCTTGCTGCTAGAATGTTCCAGACGCGTATTAGAAGCTAGCGCGTGATGATGAAATCTCACTGCGCATTGCCTTTTTCCGCTGTATGCGAAGACACTATCAGCTTCCTTCATGCGGTAGAATTAACTAGATTCTAGTAGAGGTGTGTTGCAGCGCAGTCGCTCACGTGTTGTGTTTCATTCAGCAGGAGACTATATCAGAAGCGTCATGAAATGTCCTTCGCTGCCGGTACCCGGATAACTGTCCCATAATAAAAACGGCGATTTAATATTTTCCGTGAATTTTCGGATTTCCAGCAATTACATCCAGAACCAATGACCGTAACAGTTTCATGGCACCACGAGTTTATCATTGAGAACAAAAAACCATGCATGGAATTGATTATACGTTATATAAGTTGAAAAAAAGACAAAATGGGACTAAATATGCGGGTACATTTCAAAAATACTCGCATATTTTGTCTCATCACATATAAATTCAACCAGCAACCGGCAATATCATTGGCAACGTAAATTATACTACAGAAAAACAACATTAGTCTAGTTAATTAAATGTCATACTTCTATATGCCTAAAATAATCCGATATACATTAATCTGGAGCAAAATTATATGTTTGCAGTTTTACCACTATGTAGTGGGACTGTAATGCGGGTACTTTCAATATGGGACAAAAACAGCTTGGTATTTTTTCCATGTTTTTCCGTACGACAGTATCAATTTTAATTTTTTTCCAGAAAATATGTTATCAATTAAGTCCATTCCCTCATTCTGTGCCGAACACGCATCAGTATCGGACGTGTGATCGGTGATCGCTCCGATAGAATATAAAACAAAAGACGTGTGAACAAGTGTTGGCATTGTTTGCCTGGTCGAGTGAAATAAATCCGGGTTCAAGGTCGCGCCTTTGTGCAACTGTTTCGCATCGTGACTACCAGTTGGTGCGTAAGCCGATTTGGCTGCTGGCTGAATTGTGCTACAGCAGTGGACGAGGCACAAAAGAGGAAAAAGAAGAAGCCATCAGTTGACAGTGAGTTGTATCGCTGTGTGGAGTGATCTACACCTGGCTCGCTGCTGGTGGCTGTTTGGTGCTGCTGTATTGGTGCTGCTGGCTGTAACGGCTGCAACTTCGAACGCTCGGACAACCAACCTTACTGGAAGGGAGAAGAAAAAAGGTACGTGCTCTTGTCGGCGCTAGTGCGCTAGACTTAGCGGGATGGATGTAGATCCCTCGCCTCCCGCGCCACCATCCCCGAGCCCCTCTGACCCTGACCCTTCTGTTACCCCCTCCCCTGTTCATTCTTCAGTCCCCCCTCGCCACAGGCTTTACCCAGACGGAGCCCAGGGCAGCTATGCTGTCTATTTTCGGCCAAAGGCGGGACCGAAATCGAAACAGTTGAACCTCTTGCAGATTTCTAAAGACCTGACGAAGGAGTACAAAGGCGTGACCGAAATTTCCAAGGTCCGGCCTAACAAGCTCCGTGTCGTGGTCAGTAACCTGAAAGAGGCTAACGATATAGCTTGCTCTGAGCTCTTCACACGCGAGTATCGCGTTTACATACCCGCACGAGACGTGGAGATCGACGGTGTCATAACCGATTCGAGTCTGTCCGTCGAGTGTATACTGGCAAGTGCCAAAGGGTGCTTTAAGAACTAAACCTGTCCCGATGTAAAGGTGCTCGAATGCAAGCAATTGCGGTCAGCATCGATCATCGGTGGCAAAACAGTATACAACCCGTCAGACTAGAGTTACGTTCGCCGGGTCAGCGCTACCAAGCCACGTCTCGATCCACCGGGTTCGTCTCCCTGTGCGATTTTATGTGCCTCGCGTCATGAACTGCCTGAATTGTAAGCAGTTAGGCCCCACCGCCGCCTACTGCTGCAATAAGGCACGTTGTGGCAAGTGTGGGGAGAATCATGCGGATGATTCCTGCAGTAAATATGCTGAAAAATGCATTCACTGTGGGGAGAGTCAGCATGAGCTCTCGACATGTGCGGTGTACATGCAGCGCAGGGATAAAATAAAGAAGTCTCTCAAAGAGCGTTCGAAGCGTTCTTACGCTGAGATGCTGAAGAAGACCGTGACCACTTCTCCCATTACATCAAACCTTTATGATCTGTTGTCCTCTGATGAAACCGATTCTGACGATTCACCAGCGGGAACATCTTACGCCAATCCTGGGGAGTCTGGAAAGAGGAAAAATATTTCCTCTCCTAAACTTCCCAGAAAAGGTCCTAAGATTTCTCAAAGTGAAATGAAAGTTACAAGCAAACCAAACAGTGCTGCGGAAAAACCGAAGCAAACTCCTCCTGGGCTTGCAAATTTAAAGTCCCAGAAGGAGTTCCCAGCACTGCCAGGAACATCTAAAACCCCAGTTGTTCCTTTTGCACATCCAGTTGATGAAACAAACTCTGGATTAGTGAAATTTTCTGACATTGTGGACTGGATTTTTGAAACTTTCAATGTACCCGATCCAATTAAAATTTTTCTTACAGCCTTTCTCCCAACAGTTAGATCATTTTTGAAGCAGTTGACTGCCCAATGGCCCCTCCTTGCAGCGATTGTATCCTTCGATGCCTAATTCAACTGCGTATATGAAGGATTCTATCTCTGTCTTACAGTGGAATTGTAGAAGTATTTTACCAGAAATGGATTCGTTTATAGTTTTGATAAATAAAAACAAATGCGATGCATTTTCCCTTTGTGAAACTTGGCTTACTTCAAATATTGATCTCAACTTCCATGATTTAAATATTATTCGCCTTGATCGAGACACCCCATATGGAGGAGTACTTTTAGGGATTAAAAAGTGCTATTCTTTCTATCGTATTAACCTCCCCTCGATTCCAGGCATCGGAGTTGTCGCATGTCAAATGACAATACAAGGTAAAGAGCTTTGTATTGCCTCAATATATATTCCTCCCAGAGCACAGGTTGGGCAACGGCTGCTCTTCGATTTAATAGAACTTCTTCCCTCGCCACGTTTGATTTTGGGAGACTTCAACTCTCATGATGTGGCTTGGGGCTCCCCTTACAATGATAGCCGCTCCTCTTTAATCTATAACCTTTGCGATGACTTCGACATGACTATTTTAAACAACGGCGAAATGACACGTATCCCGAAACCTCCAGCGCGCCCAAGCGCTTTGGATCTATCCTTATGTTCGACGTCACTACGGTTGGATTGCACATGTAAGGTAATCCTCGATCCTCACGGTAGCGACCATTTGCCTATTCTTATTCCAATTAATAACGGGTCAACTCGCATGCGACCAGTTGACATTCCGTATGACCTCACACGGAATGTCGATTGGAAGTTATACGAGGCAATGATTTCAAAAGCGGTCGATTCGATTCAACATCATCCACCACTTGAAGAATACAACCTCCTCGCGGGCTTGATTCTCGACGCCGCGTTGCAAGCCCAAACGAAGAAATATCCCGGCGTAACGATTAAAGAACAGCCTCCCACTCCGTGGTGGGACCAAGAGTGTTACGATGTCTACACGCAAAGATCCGACGCGTTTTTGGCCTACCAGAAGGGAGGTATACCTGGCGACTATTTACGGTATTCGGAGCTTGATACCAAGCTTAAAAGCTTGGCTAAAGCAAAGAAACGCGGATATTGGCGTCGGTTCGTGAACGAGACGTCGAGGGAGACATCGATGAGCACTCTTTGGAACACAGCCCGAAGAATGCGGAATCGCGTAACGGTCAACGAAAGCGAGGAGTCTTCAAGTAGGTAGATATTTGATTTTGCCAGGAAAGTATGTCCGGACTCTGTTCCTGAGCAAAATATTGTTCGTGATGCGTCTCCGGGCCACGACACGATAGAATCACCTTTTACGATGGCAGAATTTTCAGTTGCCCTCCTGTCCTGTAACAATAACGCGCCTGGGTTAGATAGAATCAAATTCAACTTGTTGAAGAACCTACCCGGCAATGCCAAGAGGCGCTCGTTAAACTTGCTCAATAAGCTCCTGGAGCAAAACATTGTACCGCAGGATTGGAGGCAAGTGAAGGTGATCGCCATCCAAAAACCAGGGAAACCAGCTTCTGATCACAACTCTTATAGGCCGATTGCAATGCTATCCTAAATCCGGAAATTGATGGAGAAAATGATACTCCGTCTTTTAGACCATTGGGTCGAATCAAATGGCCTACTATCGGATACTCAATTTGGCTTCCGCCGTGCCAAAGGGACGAATGATTGTCTTGCGCTGCTTTCAACAGATATTCAGCTGGCGTATGCTCGCAAAGAACAAATGGAGTCTGCGTTCTTGGACATTAAGGGGGCTTTTGATTCCGTTTCTATTGACATTCTTTCGGGCAAACTTCACCGACAAGGATTTTCTCCAATTTTAAACTATTTTTTGCACAATTTGTTGTCCGAAAAGCACATGCATTTTACGCACGGCGATTTGGCAACTTTTCGCATTAGCTACATGGGTCTTCCCCAGGGCTCATGTTTAAGCCCCCTTCTTTACAACTTTTATGTAAATGACATCGACGAATGTCTGGCAAATTCATGCACGATAAGACAACTTGCAGACGACAGTGTAATCTCTGTTACAGGAGCCAAAGCTGCCGATTTGCAAGGACCATTGCAAGATACCTTGGACAATTTGTCTGCTTAGGCTTTACAGCTAGGTATCGAATTCTCTCCGGAGAAGACTGAGATAGTAGTTTTTTCTAGGAAGCATGAACCTGCTCAGCTTCAAACACAATTAATGGGTAAAACGATTTCTCAGGTTTTGGTACACAAATATCTTGGTATCTGGTTCGACTCTAAAGGCACCTGGGGTTGTCACGTGAGGTATCTGATGAAAAAATGTCAACAAAGAGTGAATTTTCTTCGTACAATAACCGGACAATGGTGGTGAACCCATCCGGGAGACCTTATAAGGCTTTACCAAACAACGATATTGTCTGTTATTGAATACGGGTGTTTCTGCTTCCGCTCCGCAGCAAACACACATCTGATCAAACTGGAACGAATACAATATCGTTGTTTGCGTATCGCCTTAGGTTGCATGCAATCGACCTATACGATGAGTTTGGAGGTCTTAGCTGGAGTACTACCATTGAAAAACCGCTTTTGGAGCCTGTCTTCTCGTATTCTTATCAAATGTGAGGTCTTGAACCGTCCCGTGATTGAAAATTTTGAAAGGATAATCGAACTTAATTTTCAAACCCGTTTTATGACATGTTATTCCATCACATGTCCCAAAATATTAACCCTTCTTCGAATATTCCAAATCGTGTCGACTTATCAAATACTTCTGATTCTACTGTGTTTTTCGATACATCCATAATAGAAGAAACTCGTGGAATCCCGGATCATTTACGCGTGCAGCAGATCCCCAAAATTTTTCCCAATAAATATCGAAACATCAACTGCGACAATATGTTCTACACTGACGGATCACTTCTTGATGGGTCCACTGACTTCGGTATTTTCAATAACAATTCAACCGTCTCCCATAAGCTTGATAATCCTGCTTCTGTTCACGTCGCAGAATTGGCTGCAATTCAGTACACCCTAGGGATTATCGAAAAAATGCCCACGGACCATTATTTCAACTTTACGGACAGCCTCAGTTCCATTGAGGCTCTCCGATCGATGAAAGATGTTAAGCACTCTCCGTATTTCCTGGGGAAAATACGGGAACATCTGAGTGCTTTATCCGAAAAATCGTTTCAGATTACCTTAGCGTGGGTCCATTCTCACTGCTCGATACCGGGCAATGAGAAAGCGGACTCTTTGGCTAAGGTGGGCGCAACAAACGGTGATATTTATGAAAGACCAATTACTTTTAATGAATTTTTCGCACTTGTACGTCAGAATACGATCATCAGTTGGCAAAATGCTTGGACCAGAGGAGAATTGGGAAGGTGGTTACATTCCATAATCCCCAAAGTATCGACGAACCCGTGGTTCAAGGGGTTGGATGTAGGTCGGGATTTCATTTGCGTGATGTCCCGGCTTATGTCCAATCACTACAGATTTGACGCGCATCTCCGTCGTGTTGGGCTCGGGGAAAGTGGTATCTGTGCCTGTGGTGAGGGTTATCACGACATAGAGCATGTGGTTTGGTCATGCCCTGTACACCGTGACGCCAGGTCTAAATTAATAGCTTCCTTGCAGGCCGAAAGTAGGCAGCCGGCTGTTCCTGTTCGTGATGTCTTGGCGAGCCGTGACCTATCCTACATGTCCCTTATATACGTTTTCCTGAAATCCATCCACGCCCCAGTTTAATCCTATTCCCTTCCGCCTACATCCAACCAAACGACAAGAACACGTTAAGACCCCGGATCCGGAAACAGCAAATAGACGCGCACGATACTCTCAGGTCCCGAGGGAGACAACCCAATATGCCAGTCTGTAATATCTTGGCCCAGCAGCGGAACATATTCAATATGCTGCTTACCTATGGCGATGGAAAACCATCAAACAACAAATCAGTGCTTTTAATGCAAATCATTCTAGCTTTAAGTTAGATTTAGTTTCAGTTCGTAGTCGGCAGCGAGAATAAAAAATTTGCTTTAAGTTATTAAGATACTTTAGAAAGTAAGCTACCAGATATAATTGGCGCCGTTAAACATTAAATTGTATTTGTGCCGTGTCAAATAAATTATAGATGAAAAAAAAAGTCCATTCCCTATGATAACTCAAAAGTGACCTTAATCAGTATGGGACAGTTATGCGGGTACCGGCAGTTCGGAGCATTCCTTTATTCGTAAAGGACATTTTGCGTTGGCGTAGTGAAAGAAAAGAGCATTGTCCTGCAGCGATGATGTAAATTGAAGTGAGATGCTGAGAACCTAGTCGCTGCGAACACAGGTGTACTGAATTGCAGCTAATTCTGCGACGTAAACAGAAGCAGGAATATCGATCTTATAGGAAACGGCTAAATGATTATTGAAGATACCGAAGCCAGAGGACCCATCGAGAAGTGATCCGTCTGTAGAATATGTTGTTGCAGTATCATTAGAAAAAACATTTGGGGATTTGGAATATATGAAGAAGGATTAATATTTTGGAACATGTGATTGAAATACAATGTCATAAAACGGGTTCGAGAATAGAGTTTGATTAACCTTCCAAAATTTTAAATCCCTGGACAATTCAAGACCTCACATTTGATAAGAATACGAGAAGATAGGCTCCAGAAGTCAAAAAGCAAAAACAACTGTGCGACCTCTAGCCGTTCGTCTTAGATTTTTATGTGTGCATGTATTTTTAGTTATACTTTCACGTTTATATTTAAGGGTTTCAAATAGCAGGGTTAGTAAAATATTTTTATATAATAATGTTGTTTGTGAAAATAGGTTAGTAGGGTTAGTCAAAATATAAAAAATAAATGTACCGAAATTTGTTAACACACTGAACTGCCGGTACCCGCATAACTGTCCCATACTGATTTTGGTCACTTTTGAGTTATCATCAGGAATCGACTTAATTGTTATCATATTTTCTGGAAAAAAAATTAAAATTGCTACTTTTGTATGGAAAAACATGGAAAAAATACCAAGTTGTTTTTGTCCCGTATTGAAAGTACCCGCATTACAGTCCAACTGCACAGTAGTACAAACTGCAATGATTTCAAAAGCGGTCGATTCGATTCAACATCATCCACCACTTGAAGAATACAACCTCCTCGCGGGCTTGATTCTCGACGCCGCGTTGCAAGCCCAAACGAAGAAATATCCCGGCGTAACGATTAAAGAACAGCCTCCCACTCCGTGGTGGGACCAAGAGTGTTACGATGTCTACACGCAAAGATCCGACGCGTTTTTGGCCTACCAGAAGGGAGGTATACCTGGCGACTATTTACGGTATTCGGAGCTTGATACCAAGCTTAAAAGCTTGGCTAAAGCAAAGAAACGCGGATATTGGCGTCGGTTCGTGAACGAGACGTCGAGGGAGACATCGATGAGCACTCTTTGGAACACAGCCCGAAGAATGCGGAATCGCGTAACGGTCAACGAAAGCGAGGAGTCTTCAAGTAGGTAGATATTTGATTTTGCCAGGAAAGTATGTCCGGACTCTGTTCCTGAGCAAAATATTGTTCGTGATGCGTCTCCGGGCCACGACACGATAGAATCACCTTTTACGATGGCAGAATTTTCAGTTGCCCTCCTGTCCTGTAACAATAACGCGCCTGGGTTAGATAGAATCAAATTCAACTTGTTGAAGAACCTACCCGGCAATGCCAAGAGGCGCTCGTTAAACTTGCTCAATAAGCTCCTGGAGCAAAACATTGTACCGCAGGATTGGAGGCAAGTGAAGGTGATCGCCATCCAAAAACCAGGGAAACCAGCTTCTGATCACAACTCTTATAGGCCGATTGCAATGCTATCCTAAATCCGGAAATTGATGGAGAAAATGATACTCCGTCTTTTAGACCATTGGGTCGAATCAAATGGCCTACTATCGGATACTCAATTTGGCTTCCGCCGTGCCAAAGGGACGAATGATTGTCTTGCGCTGCTTTCAACAGATATTCAGCTGGCGTATGCTCGCAAAGAACAAATGGAGTCTGCGTTCTTGGACATTAAGGGGGCTTTTGATTCCGTTTCTATTGACATTCTTTCGGGCAAACTTCACCGACAAGGATTTTCTCCAATTTTAAACAATTTTTTGCACAATTTGTTGTCCGAAAAGCACATGCATTTTACGCACGGCGATTTGGCAACTTTTCGCATTAGCTACATGGGTCTTCCCCAGGGCTCATGTTTAAGCCCCCTTCTTTACAACTTTTATGTAAATGACATCGACGAATGTCTGGCAAATTCATGCACGATAAGACAACTTGCAGACGACAGTGTAATCTCTGTTACAGGAGCCAAAGCTGCCGATTTGCAAGGACCATTGCAAGATACCTTGGACAATTTGTCTGCTTAGGCTTTACAGCTAGGTATCGAATTCTCTCCGGAGAAGACTGAGATAGTAGTTTTTTCTAGGAAGCATGAACCTGCTCAGCTTCAAACACAATTAATGGGTAAAACGATTTCTCAGGTTTTGGTACACAAATATCTTGGTATCTGGTTCGACTCTAAAGGCACCTGGGGTTGTCACGTGAGGTATCTGATGAAAAAATGTCAACAAAGAGTGAATTTTCTTCGTACAATAACCGGACAATGGTGGTGAACCCATCCGGGAGACCTTATAAGGCTTTACCAAACAACGATATTGTCTGTTATTGAATACGGGTGTTTCTGCTTCCGCTCCGCAGCAAACACACATCTGATCAAACTGGAACGAATACAATATCGTTGTTTGCGTATCGCCTTAGGTTGCATGCAATCGACCTATACGATGAGTTTGGAGGTCTTAGCTGGAGTACTACCATTGAAAAACCGCTTTTGGAGCCTGTCTTCTCGTATTCTTATCAAATGTGAGGTCTTGAACCGTCCCGTGATTGAAAATTTTGAAAGGATAATCGAACTTAATTTTCAAACCCGTTTTATGACATGTTATTCCATCACATGTCCCAAAATATTAACCCTTCTTCGAATATTCCAAATCGTGTCGACTTATCAAATACTTCTGATTCTACTGTGTTTTTCGATACATCCATAATAGAAGAAACTCGTGGAATCCCGGATCATTTACGCGTGCAGCAGATCCCCAAAATTTTTCCCAATAAATATCGAAACATCAACTGCGACAATATGTTCTACACTGACGGATCACTTCTTGATGGGTCCACTGACTTCGGTATTTTCAATAACAATTCAACCGTCTCCCATAAGCTTGATAATCCTGCTTCTGTTCACGTCGCAGAATTGGCTGCAATTCAGTACACCCTAGGGATTATCGAAAAAATGCCCACGGACCATTATTTCAACTTTACGGACAGCCTCAGTTCCATTGAGGCTCTCCGATCGATGAAAGATGTTAAGCACTCTCCGTATTTCCTGGGGAAAATACGGGAACATCTGAGTGCTTTATCCGAAAAATCGTTTCAGATTACCTTAGCGTGGGTCCATTCTCACTGCTCGATACCGGGCAATGAGAAAGCGGACTCTTTGGCTAAGGTGGGCGCAACAAACGGTGATATTTATGAAAGACCAATTACTTTTAATGAATTTTTCGCACTTGTACGTCAGAATACGATCATCAGTTGGCAAAATGCTTGGACCAGAGGAGAATTGGGAAGGTGGTTACATTCCATAATCCCCAAAGTATCGACGAACCCGTGGTTCAAGGGGTTGGATGTAGGTCGGGATTTCATTTGCGTGATGTCCCGGCTTATGTCCAATCACTACAGATTTGACGCGCATCTCCGTCGTGTTGGGCTCGGGGAAAGTGGTATCTGTGCCTGTGGTGAGGGTTATCACGACATAGAGCATGTGGTTTGGTCATGCCCTGTACACCGTGACGCCAGGTCTAAATTAATAGCTTCCTTGCAGGCCGAAAGTAGGCAGCCGGCTGTTCCTGTTCGTGATGTCTTGGCGAGCCGTGACCTATCCTACATGTCCCTTATATACGTTTTCCTGAAATCCATCCACGCCCCAGTTTAATCCTATTCCCTTCCGCCTACATCCAACCAAACGACAAGAACACGTTAAGACCCCGGATCCGGAAACAGCAAATAGACGCGCACGATACTCTCAGGTCCCGAGGGAGACAACCCAATATGCCAGTCTGTAATATCTTGGCCCAGCAGCGGAACATATTCAATATGCTGCTTACCTATGGCGATGGAAAACCATCAAACAACAAATCAGTGCTTTTAATGCAAATCATTCTAGCTTTAAGTTAGATTTAGTTTCAGTTCGTAGTCGGCAGCGAGAATAAAAAATTTGCTTTAAGTTATTAAGATACTTTAGAAAGTAAGCTACCAGATATAATTGGCGCCGTTAAACATTAAATTGTATTTGTGCCGTGTCAAATAAATTATAGATGAAAAAAAAAGTCCATTCCCTATGATAACTCAAAAGTGACCTTAATCAGTATGGGACAGTTATGCGGGTACCGGCAGTTCGGAGCATTCCTTTATTCGTAAAGGACATTTTGCGTTGGCGTAGTGAAAGAAAAGAGCATTGTCCTGCAGCGATGATGTAAATTGAAGTGAGATGCTGAGAACCTAGTCGCTGCGAACACAGGTGTACTGAATTGCAGCTAATTCTGCGACGTAAACAGAAGCAGGAATATCGATCTTATAGGAAACGGCTAAATGATTATTGAAGATACCGAAGCCAGAGGACCCATCGAGAAGTGATCCGTCTGTAGAATATGTTGTTGCAGTATCATTAGAAAAAACATTTGGGGATTTGGAATATATGAAGAAGGATTAATATTTTGGAACATGTGATTGAAATACAATGTCATAAAACGGGTTCGAGAATAGAGTTTGATTAACCTTCCAAAATTTTAAATCCCTGGACAATTCAAGACCTCACATTTGATAAGAATACGAGAAGATAGGCTCCAGAAGTCAAAAAGCAAAAACAACTGTGCGACCTCTAGCCGTTCGTCTTAGATTTTTATGTGTGCATGTATTTTTAGTTATACTTTCACGTTTATATTTAAGGGTTTCAAATAGCAGGGTTAGTAAAATATTTTTATATAATAATGTTGTTTGTGAAAATAGGTTAGTAGGGTTAGTCAAAATATAAAAAATAAATGTACCGAAATTTGTTAACACACTGAACTGCCGGTACCCGCATAACTGTCCCATACTGATTTTGGTCACTTTTGAGTTATCATCAGGAATCGACTTAATTGTTATCATATTTTCTGGAAAAAAAATTAAAATTGCTACTTTTGTATGGAAAAACATGGAAAAAATACCAAGTTGTTTTTGTCCCGTATTGAAAGTACCCGCATTACAGTCCAACTGCACAGTAGTACAAACTGCAAACATAAAATTTTGCTCCAGATTAGTGTATATCGGATTATTTTACATATAGAAGTATGTCATTTAATTAACTATACTAATGTTGTTTTTCTGTAGCACCATCTACGTTGCCAATGATACTGCCGGTCGCTGTTTGAATTTATATGTGATGGGACAAAATATGCGAGTACTTTTGAAATGTACCCGCATATTTTGTCCCATTTTGTCTTTTTTTTCAGGCGCAGAAAACCGCGCGAAAAGCTTTCTTGGTGGCCCAAGATGCCAGCCATCATTAGGTAGTATCTGGTAGTCGTGTGCTTTACGTTGCAAGTTTGAAAATAAGAAGCTTTTTTGTACGAGTTATCAGTGGCAACAGGAGTTGTTGCGGACCGTTTATCGACCAAGTGAACGTGTATTAGACCGTGGCATGCGGCTAAATCAGCACACGACCGGCCTAGCGAGCCCTGGATGCACGCTACGTCCAACCCGAAAAGGACCAGCGACAGTCCTTTGGCTTGGAGCCATCACCGTAAAGGAGGACTTACCCTTCTCGGCACGGTCACGCCGGTATCGTCCTGGGCCTGTCGATCTCCGTCAACGAGGGAAGACCAGAGAGAAACACCGTAGTAGCAGACAACGTTTGAACTCTGCACACCCCCACTCCCCGCCTTCGTCGATAGCCACAGCAGCGTCAACCCGCAGCAGAAACGTTGCAGAGCACCACGCCACAGCAGCGGCAGCAGCGTCGCCCACACCAGGCAGCAGGAGCGTCAACGTAAGCAGCAGTACGTACCGAACCTCCACCCACACATATTCACACTTACAATAAAAAAGATAAATCCGTTTAAAGAGCATATGGCAGAAGTTAACAAAGCATGCAAAGTTTCCAAAAATGATCCACCACACCTTTTCAAATCAAAAGTGGCTGAACATGTCTTTAATGAGGGACATCCACTAACTTCGGATAACATTCACCTGCTTCGCCCCGTTAATAATTTATGGAAATTGGACGTATCTGAAAGTTTAGAAATCTACAAACAACATCCATCACCACTGCTCAATAAAGACGTAGGTAATCATTTTTCATGGCTTTTTTAAAATCCTACCAAAAAACCCTAGATCCAGTACAGGACAAAAAAACAACCACAACATATGACTACCTAACATCAATTTATGAATTTTCCGTCTACCTACTTTTACCTACACGCATAACAAAAGGGGGTTACTCAGTTATGCTCTTCAACAGTCCATCAGTAATCACTGATGATGGTTGCATATAGCAGCCGAAATACGTATCTGCGGTATTCGATTAAAGGGTATTCGATTTTTTGTAGTAGAATTAAATGGAAACATAACCTATTCTCAATAATCAGTTCCATTCTACTAAGACGCTCAAAAAGAAATTTATTTGACAATGGCATTCAAGCCAAACGAGCCATCGAGGTTTTTAAAGTTAAAGAAGAGCATTGCGGGTATACACAAATCAATTTCCTTCCTTAAAAATTGCCTAAAGCACCATGTGACCCCTACTAGTCATAGGGTAAAGGTGATGAGTCCTTTATCTCCCACCATCGTAAAACGCATGGAAAGAGAATGTTTGAAAAGTAGCATCAAGTTCCTTTATAGTAAACTTAGCTCTATAACGTTGGAATGTTATTCACTTCATTTGAAACTAGCTAAAGATTTTCCTTTCGAATTTCAACATTTTTTGACAAAAGTAAAAGTAGCGGAAAAATTTGAGGGTGAACGTAAACGTAAATTGGGGATAAAAAAGTTAAATCAATTACTTCGACAGAGTAACAAGGGTAAAAAAGCGGCCAAAGTACACCTTATTGACGACTTTGTGGTCAATAAGTCTTCGTACGATTTTCCACAACAACAACAGAATTTTCTAAATATGGGTCTCAATTACTCAGTCCCCGCGAAACCGAACATTGAACAATCGATCATTGACATTGAAACAGGTATCGATAGTTGCAAACTTTCTTCAACACAAGCTAGTGAGGTACGCCAAACTTTTTCAAATGTTGCCAAAACGATTCCACGCTATAAAAGTTCATCTGATACAAAGGTCGTTAAAGTGTTGCGCGACAAACAAGTTTTCTACTTAAAAGGAGACAAGGGTAATAAAACTGTCATTATGGACAAAACTGACTTTGATGAACAGATGACTCAAAAAATTGATAACGGTCCATAATTTAAATTACGAACTAATCCACTTGCTGAGATAGTAAAACGAGTTGAGAACACAATTAAAGACTGCAAACCCACTTTGGGCGATACATTACAACATCTTCGAGCTTCAAATCCAGTTCTTCCAAGAATAAAAGGCCTACCAAAAATCCATAAACCAGGAAACGAAATGGGGGCTCCAACAGAAAAAATAGCAAAGTGGTTAGTAAAAGAGTTAGTAAAAGAGTTTCAAGCTTTGCTCAGTAAATTCCCAAGTCGATCGGTTACGACTTAAAAGAAAATGGAAAAAGTTGTTTGAAGAATGAAAACAAAAAAAAAGGAAAAGAAAGGGAGACAGAATAGGAATACGGAAAGGAAAAATAGCAGAACAAAATACAACGCAGAAACAGAAATTCGTTCCAGTTTGAATAGCTCCTCCAGTGAGGATAGCGACAGGTTGTATGCTCCCAGACGCTCTCCACGTTCAGTAGCGGACTGGAGAATGAAATATGATGGTAAAGATGAAGGAAAAAGGTTAAATAAATTTATCGCAGAAGTTGAATTTATGGCTGAAGTGGAAAACATGAGTAAGCGAGCCTTGTTTAATGAAGCAATTCATCTATACATTGAAGATGCTAGGGCTTGGTACATTGAGGGAAAAAGTAATAAAGATTGTCAAAATTGGACCGAGTTAGTGACGGAGCTGAAGCTAGAGTTTCAACCTCCGGACATGGACTTCTATTACGAACAACGAGCTACTCACCGATGGCAGAAGCAGTCTGAAAAATTCAAAGACTACTATAATGCTGTCATAGTGATCTTTCAGTGCATGGGTTTCCAACCCAGTGAGCAACGCAAATTTGATATCATTTTCAGAAACCTACGCTCCGATTATAAAAATTCTTTAGTAGTTAAGGGCGTAAGGAACCTGAAATCGCTGATGGGGAAGGGAACTGGATTCAGTTAACATGCCGATGTACAGAGCCAAAGATAAGCAACCAAGGTTTACACAGGTACACGAGGTAAATTACGCCACCAACCAAAGAGCAAACAAGCCAGGTGGGAAACCATGGAACACCCTTGCAAGCGGTGAGAGGTTGAATTGGCAGCAAAAAACCCGAACCGTTTGAAACACCATTGCCTGTGAAAGCGTTTCCTGTCAAAGACAATGCACAGCCAAGCTCAAGTAGAGGAGATCTAGATTCCGGATGAACTAGTTTACTTCAACTGCAGAGGAAAATTCCACCCCTACAAGTCCTACCTGAGAGAGAGGGAAGTTTTCTGCACAGTTTGCGGATTCTACGACTTTAGAACCGAGAACTGTCCATATTGCATTAAAAACGGGCAGAAGTCGGTGTCAGAGTCGTACAATGCTCTGGAAGGTAAGACTCGGGGGCTTGCTTACTTTTTTGCGGCATGACACAATATATCCCATATATAAATATATATAAGTGTTCTGTTCTGGCACTGGCGGATTCAAATTAACTCTCGGTTCCCTAAAAGGATCATATTGGTCCGCAAATCCGTTCACAGCAAACACTTTCTCGTCAGTGGACTGTACTGCCCCTGGTTACATAGTTGACGTAACAACCAACACCATCATTGCGAGAAAAACGCGTTTTTGTTATTTTAACCCAAATCATTATATTGAGATACAATTTCAACAAAAAAAGTTAAAGGGTATGTGCCTTAGTGCACAAACGTAGGCTTGCCGTGGGACTATGGTGTAAAGATATTTTATTTTTTTTTTTTTTTTTTTTAAAAGGGGGGATTTGTTAGTAGCTTAAGTATTTATGATAAATATTAGTAAATAATGAGTATGTGTGTCCAATCACAAATGGTGACTTCTCAACACTGTTAGAAATTTGTAATTTTAATTGTTAGGATTTGTTTGCTTTCGCAATTAGGACTTATCATTCGTAGGGATTTAAACCTACTTGTCAGAAAAGGGGAAGTAAACTTACAACTAACTTAATTGATAACTTATTGGCTATAAAGAGAGCTTATCGTAGCAATTGAGGATTGCAACGATTTTTGTCGAAAATTGTTAATAATTTTATTTGACATAGCTTCTAATGGTTCAACATCAGTAAGTCTATGTAATTCGAGTGTACCAAACCAAGGAGGACGCTTCAAAATCATTTTCAGAATTTTATTCTGAATCCTTTGGAGCGTTTTCTTCCTTGTTGAACAGCAACTTGACCAGATCGGTACAGCATAAAGCATTGCTGGTCTAAAAATTTGTTTGTAAATCAAAAGTTTGTTCTTTAAACAAAGTTTAGAATTCCTGTTAATGAGAGGATATAAACATCTCGTATATTTGATGCACTTGGCTTGTATACTCTCAATGTGCTCTTTGAAAATAAGTTTTTTATCATAAATTAGTCCCAAGTACTTAACCTTGTCGGACCAACTTAAAATAACCCCATTCATCTTGACAACGTGATTATTGTTTGGCTTGAGGAAAGAAGCTCTAGGCTTATGCGGAAAAATTATCATTTGAGTTTTAGAAGCATTGGGAGAGATTTTCCACTTTTGCAAGTAGGAAGAAAAAATATCTAAACTTTTCTGCAATCGACTGCATATGACACGAAGACTTTTTCCTTTTACGGAAATGCTTGTGTCATCGCAGAACAATGACTTTGTGCATCCTGGAGGCAAATCAGGAAGATCTGAAGTGAATATGTTGTACAGGACTGGACCCAAGACTGAACCTTGAGGTACACCTGCTCTGACAGGAAATCTATCAGATTTTGAATTCTGATAGACAACCTGCAGAGTTCGATCAGTAAGATAATTTTTTAAAATTTTGATTAGGAAAATTGGAAAATTAAAAGTTTGCAATTTCGCAATCAAACCTTTATGCCAAACACTGTCGAATGCTTTTTCTATGTCTAAAAGAGCAGCTCCAGTGGAATAACCTTCAGATTTGTTAGCTCGTATCATATTAGTAACTCTGAGCAATTGATGAGTTGTGGAATGCCCATGGCGAAATCCAAACTGTTCATTTGCAAAAATTGAATTTTCGTTGATGTGTGACATCATTCTGTTAAGGATAATTCTCTCAAACAGTTTACTTATTGAAGAAAGCAGACTGATTGGTCGATAACTTGAGACTTCAGCTGGGTTCTTATCCGGTTTTAAAATGGGAGTAATTTTTGCATTTTTCCATAATTTGGGAAAATATGCAATTTTGAAGCAGCAATTGAAAATTTTCACTAAAAATTCCATTGTGCTCTCAGGGAGATGTTTGATAAGTATATTAAAGATTCCATCGTCACCAGGTGCTTTCATATTTTTGAAATTTTTAATAATTGATTTAATCTCATTCAAGTTAGTTTCAATTATTTCTGCAGGTAAAAAATTCTGGGAAGAAATTAAATCAAATTGACGTGTGACTTCATTTTCAATTGGACTCACAAAATTCAAATTTGAGTTATGAACACTTTCAAACTGTTGAGCAAGTCTTTGAGCCTTTTGTTCATTGGATACAAGAAAACGTTCACCATCTTTTAAAACTGGAATAGGCTTTGAAGGTTTCTTAAGAATCTTCGACAGCTTCCAAAATGGTTTTGAATATGGTTTCAATTTTTCAACTTTAGTCTCAAAATTTTGATTTCTCAGAAGAGTAAATCTATGTTTAATCTCTTTCTGTAAATCTTTATAAATAGTTTTAAAAACAGGGTCACGAGAACGTTGATATTGACGTCTGCGGACATTTTTCAAACGAATTAGAAGTTGAAGATTTTCGTCAATTATTGGTGAATCAAATTTCACTTGAGCCTTTGGAACAGAATAATTCCTGGCATCAACAATTGCACATTTTAATGCGTCCAAAGCGGAATCAATATTCACTTCGTTTTGCAAATCAAGCTCATTATTGAAATTTCTCTCAATATGAGTTTTGTATCTTTCCCAATTAGCCTTGTTATAATTAAAAACAGAGCTCATAGGGTTTAAAACTGATTCATGTGATAAAGAAAAAGTTATTGGAAGATGATCAGAATCAAAGTCAGCGTGTGTGATCAAATCACTACATACATGACTTTGATCTGTAAGCACCAAATCAATTGTTGAAGGGTTTCTTACAGAAGAAAAGCATGTAGGACTATTCGGAGACAAAATAGAATAGTATCCTGAAGAACAATCGTTGAATAAAATTTTGCCATTGGAATTACTTTGAGAATTATTCCATGAACGATGTTTAGCGTTAAAATCTCCGATTATGAAAAATTTCGAACGATTTCTGGTGAGTTTTTGTAAATCACCTTTAAAATAATTTTTGAGCTCGCGTGTGCATTGAAATGGTAAATATGCTGCGGCAATAAATAAAATCCCAAGTTCAGTTTGAACTTCAATTCCCAAAGTTTCAATAACTTTCGTCTCAAGATGGGGAAGAGCACGATGTTTGATTCGGCGATGAATAACAATTGCAACTCCACCGCCAGAACCCTGAATCCTATCATATCTATGAACCACGTAATTGGGATCATATTTTAATTTTATGTTAGGTTTCAAAAATGTTTCAGTAATAATTGCAATATGCACATTATTTACTGTTAAAAAATTAAAAAGCTCATTCTCATTGGCCTTCAATGAGCGAGCATTCCAATTTAATATTTTAATTGCTTTATTTAAAATCATTGCTAAATTTTAAATTAGAAACAATTTTAATAGTAAAATTTGTGCCTATTTGAATGGCTTCAAACATTGATTTTGCCTGCAACATGGCGTTCATAAGATCGAACATTGCCTGTTGCAAAAAAGAAAGTTTACCTGCCGTAATAGGCCCCAGGCAGTCGACATTAGAAAAAATATTTTCGGCAGCAAAATTAGCTGGAGTAATAGGTGTACAATTATTTTCTAGCGTGTTTTGCTTACCCATATTAATGGTCATTTTCGAACTACCAACACTAGGCGGTATAATGTTCGAACTACCTGTAACCTGTGCATAAGTTAAACGGGTATGCAAAGGAGTAGGTAAACTATGCGTCACTGGTACGCTTGGAGAATTTTGTTTTGAAGTTGGTTTTAATTGAGAAATTGAATTTTGTTTACCTTGCCTTGCCTTAACAATTGCTAAACGGACTGGGCATTGATAAAAATTTGACATATGGTTGCCGTTACAATTCGCACAGCGAAAATTTTTACTCTCTTTCACAGGACATGTGTCCTTTTTGTGAGAAGAGTCTCCACAATTAAGACATTTTTGGTCCATGTTACAGAATTTGGAACCATGGCCATAACGTTGGCAAGTACGGCATTGGGTGATATGCTTTTCACCTCCGCCATACTTCCTATAAATTTCCCACTTTACACGCACATTATACAAAGCATGTGCTTTTTCAAAAAATTTTAAGTTGTTAACCTCATTGCGGTTAAAATGAATTAAATAATTAACAAGGGAAATTCCAGTTCTCTGACTGTTTTCGCCTCGTGATTTTTGTTTCATTAGAATTACTTGGGTAGGGGCTATGCCAAGTAATTCTGTTAAAGTAAGTTTGATCTCATCAACGGTTTGATCGTTGGTGAGACCTTTCAAGACAACCTTGAACGGCTTGGCGTTCTTGGTGTCATATGTAAAAAATTTGTACATCTTGTCAGTTAAATACTGAACAAGACGATCACGACCCTTAACTGAGTCGGCTAATAAGCGACATTCACCTCTACGGCCAATTTGATAGGTAACTTTAACGTCAGAAACAAACGTTGAAAGTTCCTTTTTGAATATATTAAATTCAGAAGAAATAGTTACCACGATAGGTGGAACTTTCTCCTTTTTTAAAGATTTTATATTTTGTATAGTTTCATTATTAATAACTTCCATTTCACCAGCTTCTTGCTCAGGCAAAATATCAAAAGGATTGTCACTACAGACACTCGATGTGTCAGAAAGAGATGCCTCTCTTTTCCTCCCCGCAGCGATGCGAGGTTTCTTTTTCCGTCCAGCCATTTCAGGTGATACGAAAAAAGTTAAAACAAATGTTAAATTCAAAAGTAGGTAGTCTTGAGAAAGACTGATGGGAAATAACTTTCAGGTAATCTTTAAAAGACACACTGACAAAACACAAACTTTGAAGCTATAGGCAGTCAAAGACCAGTCCACAAGCGACCGAAAAAACGTCTGATCTGTAGGACAGTTCAAGACGCACTGGTGTAAAGATATAATTCTGCCCTAGCCATAGTATACAACACACACCAAACGTACAAATACTATACGCAATAATCCATGAACATTTCACACCTGTCATAAACCACAGCATACAAATACCAATTCCCACATGAACTGCCCATAAATGCATAACAGTCCCATGTAATTGCTCATCACTTTTTGTTTAAACCTCAAAAACTTCTTCACATACCCGGTGCTCGCAAAAAATCGCAAGAAAAAGCTTTTTGTTGCTAAATTTTGCTCAGTCCCATCTTACAAATAAACGCAAAACTAGCTCAATGCAATGCTAACTAGCATAAAATTATGGTCACTGTCATAGAAATACCAATTGAAGTACTAATAGGAAAAATAATTAACTTGTTGCCTATACAAGTATTCTGTAATAAAATATTTACCTTGGATAAATGCATTTTTGCACACACATGTTATACACACATACATATACACACATAAACGCTATACACACACATAAACTCACACACACACACACACAAACACACACAAACACACACACAAACACAAAAACACACACACACATACACAAAAACACACATACATACACATACACACACACAAACACAGACACACACAAACACAGACACACACAAACACATACATACACACACACAAACACATACATACACACACATGCACCCACACACACATACATATACACACATACATATACACACACATATACATACACATACACACACACAAACTCACACACACATACACACACGTTACTTACACACACATACACGCACACCCCATTCACACATACACACACACGCTATTTACACACCCACACGCTACTCAGACACACACGCTTGATATACGACACACTATACCTACACTATCGGCAGCACTCAAACGGCTTCCAAGTCTTCCAATGGTCCCTTCTAACGGCTTCCAATGGTCCCCAGTGCCGTTCACGTCCAATTTCAGGCTGTATTCCGACAACGATATCTGAATTAGATTACCACTGGTGGGGTCCAACTCAGATCGAAGGGAAGCCGAACTGTTCGCTTTGACGGTCGACCAGGGAATGATCTTCTCTCGACACGGAATGTCCTTTTATAGCATCACTCAGTGTGGGTAACTTGGGTGATTGGGGGAAGAACCAATCACGTGGAAGCATCTCTGCTTTCTTTCTTCGCCACTTACGTTGGGTGATGAATGCGATGCCAATTGGCTGGCATTGCTAGCCAATGACTGAATGCGTGAAATCATTTCGTCTATGTTTTTGAAGTCTGCGTTAGGGAAATATACTAATCGTATGAAAAATGTATGTCGATATTCGACCTTCAAACTTTTCCGCAATTTTCACAGAGTAATAAGAAAATGGTAACTGAAATTATCATGTTATACAAATCTTGTATATTTTAGCTTTCCAACGGTATTGCAACTATTGAAATCGGAACAGTTGTTTGAACGCTATTAGCGTCTAAAATCTTCCATTCCACCAACCGAAAACGTTACATATTCAATCCAGTTTTCACAGAATGTACCTCAGTATAGTGAAGAAAGACGTAGTCTCACGTCAATAATCTGTCAATTTTATGAAGATTGATGTTTGAATAGAGGCCCCATGGATTATACGAGTCTGCCCGTGGTAATTGATTCAGAAAAACCGCTACGCCAGTTTATGCGAATAAACATGCATTTTTCTCGCAGATTGTTCGCATAGCTTGGCGTAAAAACTCGACTACTTCCGCAGTTGAATTAGTTTCATCAATCGTGTTTCGGTCAAACGTCAGTTATTATCCATCGGCAGTTTCAATTAGACAAATACGCCTAAAAACACATATAAACCCACCCACAAACACATGCACAAAAACGTACATTTACGCTAAGGTGGGTAACCGTTACATGGAAAAATGCAAACTTGACAGCACCGAGTCAGAACAAATTTTTTTTTTGTTCAATTTAGGCCCCCAGACAATGCTAAACCTGCCGAATATGGATTACTCGTACCTCTAATTGGTGCATTGGAAAATTAGAATAGGAAAACTTTTTCGCATGTTTCTTCCTAGAGAGCTATCGATCAATCCACTTCCGGTAGTGTCAGAATTGTTTGGGGCCCCAAATAGAACCATAAATACGTTCTGGCAAATCGATTAAATTTACTCACCGTAATATACTCGTTTTAACACGTTTTAGTTATTTCATCTGATGCAAATATCCACTAGTAAGGGGAAAGGACACGGTGACTTTAGACCTTCCTGAGGCTGATTGTTTGTAAAAATATTAATATACAATACAAGAATTCAAGCCCTTTTCCCCTTTCCATGGAATATTTGTAAAATTAAACGACTTAACTTAGAAAAACAGACAGTAGTTAGACAGTCGAATAAAACGACTTAACATAGACAATTGCACCTTGTATGGAGTGACGCCAGTTTTGCAACCAATCATCTACGTGATACGGTGAACATGGTAGCTTGTGTACCACTAGTGTCTAATTCAAAAAGCTTTTTTTTTAAGTGAAATAAAGTGCTATAGGTGATCTAGTGCTAGTGATCCGACGGCCAAATTGGATATCTTAACGGATAAGTAGAAGTGTCTTTGCATGCTTTTGATTTATTTTGTTTTTTATTGATTCAATTTGTGCCAGCGCCGACCACCGCGTCTATATCACATAGACGCTACGGCTGCTGATAGAAATTTCATTGTTGTTTTTTTCATTGTTCGCTGCCTATAGCCTCTGCCGTTGCTGCTGGACGATACCAGCGTATTTGTCTGCAGCGGCGTCTGCTTGTTTGTATCGGGATAATGGATTGTGCGAAATGTGGCAATACCATTCGCATTAGCGATGATCCTGTTATTTGCGTTGGTAAATGCAAGTCTCAATTCCATAGAGTTTGCACACCACTGACAAAAATAGCAGCGAAAGTCGTAAATGATAATGATAATATTGCGTTTAAATGTGTATCATGTCTATCAGCCCAAGATGACGGCGGAAACATTGATGCTTTGAGTGGTGAGCTGACCAAGATTATGGGTGTATTGTCATCTATGTCTCAGTCGCTTACCGATAACCAAAGCAAAATTGAATCAAAGATAAACACGGCAATTTCAAGTGGTATCGAGATGATTTTGAAATCGGTCAGTGACTCTCTGCGTGAGAGTATAGTATGCATTGAAACCAGTGTTGCCAGTAAGCTGAATGATTTCAAAAAATATCTTGAAATCAAAGATCGGGAAAATAATGCAGCCTCAATGAACAGAAAGAGAGCACGTAATGAGAGAAAGGTTCACTCTGAATCGGACTCAAATCCCAGTAAGAAAATGTTTTTAGCACGCGATGAACTGATTGTGGACGATTCGAGACGCGATGACGAGGTTTTTTGTTGCAATAAACAAACCTACGCGAACGTTTTAGCGGGGTCAACTGGGGCCGTTTTCAAAAAAAATCAAAGAAAAGAGAACCGTAAGGCTCGGCCGGTCATTGTGATCAAACCAGTCGAGTCTTCTCAATCTAGTGAAAACACTAGATTATTTTTGAAAGAAAAATTGGATCCAAAAATACACAAAATTAGTAATTTTAGGAACGGAAAGAATGGCTCGATTATTGCTGAGTGTGCAACAGGGGATAATGTTGAGGTTGTGAAAAAAGATATAGAGAGCAATCTAGGTGAAAAGTATAGTGCTGTTATTCCCACAATTCCGAAACCAAAGTTGAAAATTGTGGGAATGAGTGATCGGTATTCCTCTGAAGACTTCGTTGACCTGTTGAAAAGTCAAAATGACATCAACGTCAATGAAGTAAAAGTTATTGCGGAGTACGAAAATACTCGCTTCAAATATAATAAATATAATGTAATTGTTGAAGTTGACAAAGATACTTATAACGCCTTGATGAGTGCTGGAAAAGTAAGCATTGGGTGGGATAAGTGTCCTGTACAAGAGGCCATTAATGTTTTGCGTTGTTTTAAATGTGGAGAATTTGGCCATAAAAGCACGGAGTGTGTTAATCCTGAAACATGTTCCAAATGTAGCGGGCAACACAAGACATCTGATTGCTCTTCAACTGAATTTAACTGCGTGAATTGTTTAAAGTCAAATAAAGAATTGAAAATGAATTTGGACGTTAAACATCCAGCTTCTAGTTCACAGTGTCCGGTTTATCGGAGACTGTGCGAAAAAAGAAAAAACAACATGTTTTTTAGTAAATAGCAGCTAAAAGAATCGCAATGTGAGAGGAAGTTAGAAATACTATATCTGAATATTGCTGGTTTATCTACAAATTATGTTGCTTTGCGGCATCTTGTGGAAACAAAACGTCCAATGTTAGTATTTATAACCGAAACTCATATAGTAGATGCTGATGCATTTGATCAGTATAGTTTTCCGGGATACAAAGTTGCTTTTTGCCTTTCGCATTCCAGACATACTGGTGGGATTGCTATTTACGCCAAGGAATCAGTAACATTCAACATTCTATCAAACGAATCTGTTGAAAACAATTGGTTCCTTGGAATTTCAGTTGAAGGAGGCATGAAACTTCGGACTTTTATATCACTCCCCTAGTTCAAGTAACCAGCGTTTTTTAGAGATATTAGATAACTGGTGGGATAACTTCGTTGATTTAAACAAATTAAATGTCATTGCTGGTGATTTCAATATTGATTGGTTAAATGATCCAAATTGGAATCAATTGAAGCAGTTAGCTAACTTTTACAATTCAACACAAACGGTTTCAGAATTTACGAGAATTTCCAGACATTCGCGTACATTAATTGATCACGTGTTTGTCAATTTTGACAACGTTCATTCTGTTACAGAGGCCGATGGTAAAATTTCAGACCATGAGACAATTTGTATTTTGATAAAGAATGATCGAAACCGTGATGAAAAGGTAAAAATTAAGTGCTGGAATAGATATTCAAAGCAGGCATTGTCTCAGCTTGTTTTGAGAAGCTTGGATTTTCTCCCAATAACTGGTGATTTGAATAATAAAGCAGCTGTTCTCACCAATACGCTGAAAGAGTGTACCAGTAGTCTAGTTTTTGAAAAATACCTTGAATCGGATAAATCGAACAGCTGGTACTCTTTGGATCTTTTACGTTTAAAACGTAAAAGAGATAAAAAGTACAAACAATTTTGCCGAAGTAACGATAACAATGATTGGAATAGGTACACTGTCGCGCGTAATTTATATTCACGCGCCTTGAAAAAGGCCCGTTGTGAATATATACAGAGGAAGATCGATCAACATCAAAATAACAGCAAAGAGTTATGGAAAATATTAAAAACATTAATGAAAAATAAAGATCGTTTTCCGCAATCCATAACATTTGACGGTTTGAGAGAACAATCAGCGCGAGTAATAGCAGAGAAATTCAACAATTATTTCATTGATAGTGTTCAATCGATCAATCAAAGCATTGATTTGGCCAATGAACCGGACGAGATAATACAGCCGATCAATAATAACTGTAGCTTTGATGGTTTTCATCCTATTACTTTTGCAGAGTTGAAAGATATTTGTTTTTCTTTGGAAAGATCGGCTGGTATCGACAATGTCAACGCAAAAGTAATACGAGATTGCTTTTATGTTATTGGACACGACCTGCTGGACCTTGTTAATGAATCATTACAAACGGGGCACGTGCCTGAAGTTTGGAAGGAATCTCTTGTGGTTCCTATCCCCAAGATTACTGGGACAATAAAGCCGAAGAGTTCCGTCCCATTAACATGTTGCACACATTAGAGAAAATATTGGAACTTGTTGTAAAAGGCCAGCTGATGAATTATTTAAATAGTAATAACTTGCATATCCCAGAGCAATCAGGTTATCGAGAGGGTCACTCTTGTGAGTCTGCTTTGAATCTGGTGTTAGCAAAATGGAAAGAAAAAATCGAGGCTAAAGAAACTATTTTTGCGGTGTTTTTGGATCTAGAACGCGCTTTTGAAACAATTTCTAGGTCCTTATTGTTACAAACATTGGAGCGCTTTGGTAGCGTAGGGACAGCATACAAATGGTTTGAAAGCTATTTGTGTGCTACAACTCAGAAGACTCGTTTTAACGATTTTGATTCGGATTCCATTGCTAATACACTTGGTGTACCGCAAGGAAGTGTTCTAGGGCCCATTTTATTTATTATTTACATTAATGACATGAAGCGAGTTTTACGGTTCTGTGATATTAATTTATTCGCTGATGACACTGTTCTGTTCATTGCAGCGAAGCATTCGCTTGATGTTGTAGCACTTCTAAACCAAGATTTACATTATCTAGCGAATTGGTTAAAATTTAAGCAACTAAAGTTAAACATTAGTGAGACAAAGTACTTGATAATTTCTTCAGCCAACTCCAGACTAGACGTAAATATTGAAATTGATGGTGAGACGATTGATCGCGTAAATGAAATAAAGTATCTTGGAGTAATTATTGATGACAGATTAACTTTTAAGTCTCACATTGATAATGTCATCAAAAAAATGGCCAGAAAATACGGTGTCTTGTGCCGGTTAAAGGATGAATTGACTATTAGAAGTAAAATTCAGTTGTACAAGTCAATTATTTCACCACATATAGATTTCTGCTCATCCATTTTATTCCTGGCAAACAATACGCAAATATTGAGATTGCAACGTTTACAAAATAGAATTATGCGATTAATATTAAAATGTAATAGATACACTTCCTCGAGTTTTATGCTGGACGCATTGCGATGGCTTTCTGTGAAGCAAAGAGTATATTTTTTGACAATGGTGTTTCTATATAAAATTTTTAATAATATGTTGCCTCGATATTTGTGTGACCGGATTGATAGAGGAAGAGATTTGCACAGGTACAACACTAGAAACGCGGAAGATGCCAGAACACCAAATTTTCTTTTTGGAAGATCACAGAACTCTCTGTTGTACAAAGGAATAAACTTTTTCAATTCGATGCCCAGGCAAGTAAAACGTGCAGCAACAATGGCAGAGTTCAAACGGCTTTGTATTTCACACATAAAGTCTGTTTTGTAGACAGCATAGATTTTTTGTAAATTTATAAAGAAGATTGTAAAATTGAAATATTTTTTTTTAATTCATTTGGTACATTAAGTTATTATGTTCATTGATGATGATGGATTTTTTGTTTGAATATAGTTATATAATATTAAATAGTAGAGTAAAAAAAAAAGAGTCGGCTACACATGTTTGAGTCACGCGCGCGGAGACTGACATAGACAATCTTGATATGAGTACATCAGGTTTAAACCCCTGAAATGGAAACAAAAAGCATATCGGGTTGACAAATTGCTTTTTGGCTTGTAATATTTTCTAAATTATTTCACTTTCTTTTTAACAATTCATCTGTTCTCACAATTTAAAATAGGGTTTGGAGCGAAAACTGAAAAGGCTTGAGTTTGCCTGTGATCTGTAGAGCTCGTTATCGAGAACTATAGTATCATTGGATCTCTCTTGTAGTTCTAGATCGTTATCCAGAACCAATTCTGATTAGTGCACGCTCTTAAACATTAGGTTCAATTCCTAATCAAGTCCAGATAATTTTCGGGTTGGAAACGTTCTGGATGAGCCTTGGATTGGAAATCCGTCAATTTTTTTTTTTTTAATTATTGGTATTCATTTGAAGGGTTACTATGTCTGAAATTAATAACCAGTCCGTTATTTGTTTGCCAACTGGTTACATTGCATGTTTTTAAAAATATCTCATATAGATAAATCGTCCAGCTCAAACCGATGTAGGGGTATGAGGTGGGACCATCATCATCATCAATCGGCAGTTACGCCAAAACGTTTTTCCAATATTTCTCGAAAGTTTTGTTGTAGTGTATGTATCTTAGGGAAAGGAAGCTGAATCAACGAAAAAGTGCATTTTGGTCATTTTGGCTCTTACGTCAACTATGTAAACAGGGGCAGTGTATTCAACTGCTACTTCTAGGCGTCTCCAGAGAATGTTGAGAAAAAACACTAGCCTTATATTTAACTCTCCGTTTAATAGCTTTTCCTCTTGATATTTACTGACTGAAGAATGAAATAAAACTGAACTGACGTGCAACTGCGTGCACCGTTTTTATAGCGTTGCGCAAACTTTTTCTTATTTTTCTTACTTGCTCTCGCTGCTCGTTTCATTTCGAGCTTCATCAGCTGTTTGTTGTCCAGGATGGGCAGCACTGCGATCCTCGTTGTTGGACGTTTATATATTGTGTCACCAACTAGAATGTCAATCGTACGAACCAGTTCGTCAGATCCGGGGAAGGTTCGCACAATAATCCCCAACCACCGGCTCATTGGTGGCAAACTTTGGTCTTCTAGAAGCACAATCATTCCAGGTTTAACATTGCGCTTCCGTATCTGGTCCTTGGTTCGTTGTTGTAAAGTTTGCAAGTAGTTCCTCCACTTTCTCCAATACTCGTCCCGAAGTCGTTACAAAAACTCCCAACGATTAAGTCGATTGACGTTGATGTTTTCATAACTTGGCCCAGGGATTGCCGTTATTGGACGCCCGATCAAAAAATGGCCAGGGGAGGTAGAGGAGGTAGAGGTAGAGGTAGAGGTAGGGGAGGTAGAGTAGAGCGGTCGAAAATTCAAAATAGCCTCAATCTGTGACAGGACTGTCGCATATTCCTCAAATGTCAAGCGAGTATCCTTCAGTGTGCGTTTTAGGTGATATTTTGCGCTTTTGACGGCAGCCTCCCACAGACCGCCAAAGTTTGGTGCCTCAGGTAGAATAAAGGACCAGGTGATTTCCTTTGGCTGGCAAAAACAAACCTTCTATTTGATCAACCGCAGTTCGAGACCGGAACAGTTTGAACAATTCCTTCAGTTCCGCCTTGGCGCCTCGAAAATTTGATCCATTATCAGAGTGCATTTCCCGTGGCACACCCCTACTTTTACCCATGCTGAGCAACTTTAAGCTGAACAGCTAAAACCCTTGGTCTTCCCGGGACCGCCATTAGGCATTACTTCAGGGATAGGGCCAGTCGTGCTTTTTGCACTTACCACTACGGGTAGCAAAGCAGCCTACACAGGCCAGTTAGATAACCACTAGCTAACTGGGGCCCATCTATGGTTTCCCGTCGATTGGTGCCCTGCAAAATACTAACGATCTGCGATGCGGCCTTGATGACCGCATCCCAGATTTCCCTATTCCCGCATATCCTTCGCACGATGTTCTCTGGCGTGGTGTCCCTCTTAAAGCCAGCATTTTGTACCTTATCCGCTCGAAACGCGGACATGTGAAGAACACATGCTCCGCGTTTTCTTCCACACCCGTACAAGCGGGGCACATAGGGGACTCGGCGTACCCGAACCTATGCAGGTACTTCCTAAAGCAGCCATGGCCTGACAGAATCTGTGTCAGATGGAAGGTTACTTCCCCATGGCGCCTAATAATCCAGCATGCTAACTCTGGAATGAGTCGGTGCGTCCAACTACCTTTTGTAGTGTTGGACCACTCCCACTGCCACCTGGCCATTGCAGATGACCGTATGGTGTTGCGTATACCCCTCGTGTCGCGTTGGTCGAATTACTCTACATCCTCTTTAAAAGTGATGCTGATGGGCATCATGCCATCCAAGACGCAAACCGCCTCGTACGACACTGTTCGGTATGCACACGAGACGCTTAGGCCATTGACCTGTACGTACTCTCGAATTTGCCACGATGGCACGAGGTACCCAAAACTATGGACGTGGTCATGCTAGCAAGGACTTTGCGCCTGCTGCTACGGACCGCCGAGCTGTTTGCCATCTTGCGAGATAGCGCCGCCACGGCCATGGAAGCTTTCTTGCAGGTATAATCGACGTGGCTCCCTAACGTGAGCTTGTCGTCAATCATAACCCCCAGAAGCTTCAGGGAGCGTTTTGAGGCGATCGTGCATGCACCAGCCCTGATCGATGCCTCCTGCTCCGACTTTCTGTTATTTACAACAATAACCTCAGTCTTATGGTGCGCTAGCTCCAGTTTTCTGGAGTGCATCCAGTCTTCCACGACGCGTATGGATAACGCGGCCTTTAAATCCACCTCTCTATTTGACTCGCCATAGACCACAAGAGTTATATCGTCGGCAAAGCCCACAATCACCACCCTTGGAGGGAGTGTTAGTTTTAACACGCCGTCATACATGGCATTCCACAGTATCGGATGGAACCTTTCGGTACACCTGCGGTAACTGGGACGCTTTTCTGACCCTCGTTTGTGTTATACACTAGCACTCGATTTTGAAAGTAGTTACCCAGAATCACCGAACTAGCTGCTTGTTAGACCGTTCTTACTTTCTGTATATTTCACCAGTCTATTGGGGATTACCCTCTCAAGCACCTTGCCCGCCGTGTCCAGCAGGCAGATTGGTCTGTATGCCGATGGGTCACCTGGTGGTTTCCCAACCTTCGGCAACAGCACCAGCTTCCATACGTCCGGGAAGAGGCAGTCGTCAAGGCATTTCTGCATGACCGCCTTGATCAACCCGGGGACTGCTTTGATGGCCAAGTTCGGGATTCCATCTGGTCCCGGTGCCTTGCCTATCTTTAGGGAGTTTGAGATCTCGATCAATTCATCTTCTGTCACCCTTACCGCATCGTCTGCCTCTGCACGGCTGCCGTCACTCACGGTTGGTGGTGACTCGTCAGCCGGAGGCCAGGGACTTGGTTTGTGGCTTGGGAAGAGGCCCTGAATGATCGTTTCTAGCATCGCTGGTAATTGTTCAGCCGGGGCTAGCGCACCTCTAGTCTTGGTCATAACGATCCTGTAGGCGTCACCCCACGGGTTCAAATTGGCACTGGCACATAGTCGTGCGAAACAGGCTCGTTTACTGGCTCTGATTGCGCTCTTAAGCGTTGTCTTAGCGGATCTGAATGCGGCACCGTGTTCCGTTCTTTGCTCGTCGGGGCGCGCGCGTTGCATCCTCCGTATTGCACGTAGGCATGCACTGCGTAGGCCTGCTATCGTTTCGCCCCACCAGTATGTCGGTGGTCTACCCTCTCTAGGCGGACGAGACCTAGGCATCGTGGCGTGGCACGCCCATGACAACATCGAATTTAGATGGTCCACACCCAGGAGCGGTTCACCCCCTTCCATCTAATTGCCTGCCCAAAAACATCTGCATCGAAATGCAATGTAATGGCCCTTCTCGCTGCTTGATTCCGCACGCCTACCTCATAGCGAACAGATTGGTGGTCGCTATTCGTGTGACTGTCGTCTACCCTCCAGTTCGTGATCAGTCCCGAGCTGCAGAACGTCACATCGATAATCGATTCCGCACCATTCCTACTGTGGGTGCATTTCGTACCAACATTAGCCATGTCTAAGTTGAGCTTTGCCAACGTTTCCAACAAGGCCTGGCCCCTATGGTTTTTACAGCGACTATCCACTCGACAGCCCAAGCGTTGAAGTCGCCCGCATCAACCAACGGCCATAGGCCCGTCAGTTCCACGATTGCTTGATCGACCATCTGTGCGAACGTTTCGGTAGACCAACTCGGCGGAGCATAGCAAATGCAGTAAAATACTCCAGCCACTTTGGTTACCGCGTAACCCTCTCTGGAGGTTGACACTATCTCCTGAACCGGGGACCTGCCTGTCGTGCAAATGGCCGTCCTCCCAGACTTGTCCCATACCCAGTTACCGTCTCCGGTTGGGATGCGGTGCGGTACGATGGCCACGTCCGACAACGACTCAGCAGCTGCTTGGTGTAGCAACTGCTGCGCCGCATAGCAGTGGTTCAGGTTTAATTGTATCACCATCAAGCCTGCGGCTTAGTAGCCGGCCGTGCAGCCAAACACTTGGAACCTCCCATGGCGTGTTTGGCGTCCCGTTTACCGGTGCATACCAGACCCTTGGGAGGTGCACCGCAGTCCCGTACTTTATGGCTTGCGCCACCGCAGCGGCGGCATAAATTGGAACTGTCGGGCCCTTTGCACGACCATCTCCCGCTCAAAGCACCTGAAGCAAACGTCAGGCTGTTGGAAGGTGCCCAGAGGGCAGACCGACCAACCCACCTTCAACGTGGCCTTCTTCAGGGCCTTGTTACCCTCCGCTAGTGGAAGCTTTATGGTAGCAACCTGGATGCCGGCCGGGCCCCTGCGGAGACGAACTGCCTCCGCGGTCACTACCACTCCACACTCTCGCTCGAAGGCTTGTGCTATGTCGCACTCTTCTGTGATCTCGTCCAGGTTTTAAAGCTGGAGAGTCACTTCAGGAGTGAGGGCTTGGATTTGAACCTCCTCGCCTAGCACTTCCTGGGCCGCCTTTTTATAGGCACAGCCCTTGCCCTTTGCCTCTTTACGGAGTTCGAGGATCATCTCGCCGGTGCGCGACCGACGAATTGACCTGACATCCGCGCCGAGGTCTTTGAGCTTGGACTCGCCTCCCATGGCCTTCAAGACTTCAGCGTATTTAGACGCATCCGTCTTGAAAATGAGCGCGTCGCCCTTGGTCCGCCTGTTCGCCCTTGTGAGTTATTATTGCAGTCGCCGCGCTTCGCGCGTCATTCCCGCTCTAACCGCTTCTTGTTCACCACGGTGGCCCATCCACCTGCACCCGTGGCTTCGCCGTTTTTCGGTTCCTTGCTCGGCTGGACTGACGGGCCAGCATCCTGGCTGTCTCCGAACAACCGCCTTCGTTGCGTCCTGGGGGCCGATTCCCCCGAAGTGCCTCTGGCACTTTCGCCGGTCGGTTCAGTTGAACAGACTTCGGCAAACGATGCTGCAGCTATTTGTGTGTATCTAGAAACAGTTGCAGTATTTTCTTTTTTGGGTTCATTAAGCCTTGCCTCCAGCGCGAGTGCCTTGCTTTCGGCATCGTTAGCCCTCTTAAGGGCTTCCGAAAACTCGGATTTCACGCTGCAAATATTCATGCGTAGCAACAGAAGACATTGCTTCAAATCTTTCGAAATGTTGCTACGTTCGTCCGTGAACGTGAGTATTTCATCAATTTGTACGGACACAGCTTCTACGCTCGGGAACTTGTTCATGTGGCTTTCTACCGCAGAGAGTAGCATAGCCCAGATATCTGTTTCCGTTCCTTGGCGGTCTTCGGTGTTTCCACCTTGCCGCCAGTCTTCGCCGTTCCGGTTGGAGCTGGCTTAGGCGTGCCCGCCTTTGCCCCAACTCGGAACTCCCCTGCCGGTGTCGCAAAAGGTGTAGCAACCTGTGCGCCGCCTTTACCAGCATCCGCCAGTCTCGGTTAAGAACATGCGATGCCCCACCTGGTAAACGGGTTTACTAACCCGTTCGCCCTCTCCGCTACCTTCGCTTCATCGTCGATTTTGAAAAAATCATCTTGGTTAATAGGGTCCCCCTTCCAGCCGCTATCCTTGGTCATGGTGGCGTGGTCACCTATATGGTCCCATGGTGGCCTATGCCGGAGCAGTGAGGTCATGGCAAGTGAAGGTCGTCATAGCCCCTCATGAGCAACTATGACGCCTCCCAACTGGCGTGAGTCAGGAAGGGGCATCTGATCCCACTCCTGCCTGATTCCCATCAGGCAATGACCACGGAACGTACTGGAAGGCCTGCCAGGTTTTACGGGACGGAGACCCCTGCAACCGTATGCCACCTCGCCGCTTCAAGCCGTTGTCACACGACTTTACTAAGGGAGCTCGGTGCAGGTGCCATCAGAACGTCGTGGTATAAAATCGTATTCCCTCTCAAAAACCTAAAACACAGCGACCAGTACACCATAATTAGGACCTTACTGGTATCAGCCCCAATAGGCGGGCTAGTGCATTTGGGTGATAGGAGCGGCACTACGCGCTCCGTCGAAGCTGCTTACGGGTGACCGTGGCTTTTACGGGGAATCGACTGCCCAATGCCCGAAACCCCACCACTCCCTAAGTAAGCTCCCGCTGCCGGTCCGGGAGTAATCGATGCTATCACACACCTATCGGTGGTCACACAGCGCGTGCATGCCCTCGACGGTCGCCAGGCATCGGTCCGTGATGGCCTGCAGCTCGGACATGGTACTCGGTCGTTGCAATGCGCCAATGAACGCGGAGGTGGTCATGTCTGACACTAATTCCAAGTGCACAGCTCGGGTAACCATACACACAAATACAGCTATGTATGCCTTCTCTACAATCGGTCTTCGTTGGCCTTGCTCTACATAAACAGGACCCGCGTAATTCACACAGTCACTTCGAAAGTATGAGCGGGTGTCACGCGGAATGATGGCAAATTTCCTATTTGCTGACTTTCCTTCACTGGGTTCGCACGAAAGCAAGTAACACAGCTCCTAGTAATTTTCCTCACAGCTGATTTGCCATTTATCGGCCAGAACCGTCTTCGAAGAATCACTAGTAAACTAGATGGCCCAACATGAAGGTTCTCCTTGTGTTACGCTCGTATCAGAAGGTCGACAATCGGATGACTTGGCAAAATATACGTAGAGTACCTTCCACCTACTCTTAGCAGTCCGTTCTGGTACACGGGATGCAGTAATGCAAGTCTCTTGCATGGCTGCTTATTTTTTATGCGGTTTATCTCGTCAGCCAAACGTTCATGTTGAATCACTTTGACAAATCAACGATTCGCGTGATTGAGGTACAGTCAGGTAGCGTTTCAGTTTACGAAGCTTAGGGTCCCTGCTTCTGCAGTTAGAGATAAAACGCTGGACACATGCGATCATCCTCTGCAGTTTCCGAAATGAGCAAAACTTAGAGAACACAGGAAGATTATCAGCAGACAGCTGACAGCAGACACATAGGCAGACATTTTCAGCTCGGGTAAATCTTCATCGGGTAGTAGAGCAGGTGGTTCAGTTTCTAAATTGATTAATCGCAGAAAAGACGGACCCCTCCACCACAAATCGTTAGAAATCAGAGAGCTTGGGAGCGATCCTCTCGACACAATATCAGCGGGGTTTTTTTTGGTGGAAATATATTTTGAAGTGAAGTCCTTGGTTTTAGTGGTGATCTCAGCAACTCGTTTTCGAACAAACACCTGAAGAGATGTCAGTGGCTTGCATAGCCAAGCAAGTAATGACTGTCTGTCCAGAAGACAACGCCATCGAATTTCAGCTTCAGTTAGTGCTGCGCTTCTATGGCATCTTCCACGCTCTCGGCTCCGGAAAGGATGTCATCGACATAACAATGATTATAGATGATTCTACACGCAAAAGGAAATCGGTCACCCTCATCGTAGCAATATTGTTCAAGGCATCTGGTGGCGAGGAATGGAGCCGAAGCTGTCCCGTACGTAACTGTTAGCAGCTCCAGAACACGAAGACATTCAGTGGAGTTCTTTCGCCAGAAAATTCGTTGAAATGGTGTGTGACACAAAGCAACTCGTATCTGCCGATACATTTTAGCTATATCAGCGGTAAATACAACGGCGTGTATGAGAAAACGAAGAATTATGGTGAACAAATCACTCTGGACAACACCTCCGACGTGAAGTACCTCGTTCAGGAACTTGGCAGATGAATTTGGCTTGGCAGAAGCATTGTACACGACCCTAATCGGTGTCGTTGAACTGGTTGTTCGTAGTACAGCGTGATGCGGAAAATAGTAACGTCCCTGGGTAGGATCATCGTCTCCTTCATTGATTTCGCGGCAATGCCTCGTACTCATCAATAAATTCAGAATATTATTTTTTTAAATTGGAATCTTCCTTGAATCGCCGCTCGAGCATCAGGAAACGACAAAAAGCAATGGATCGGTTGTCCTGAAGCATAGAAACGTCCTCTCGGAATGGAAGCGTTATTATGTACCTTCCAGTCGACGTCCGACTGTGGGTGGAACGAAAGATCTCCTCGCATACATCTGATTCGGTTTCTTTCTTAACAGATGGCGAAATATCTTCAACTTCCCAGAAACGGTTCATCGTTTCATTAAGAGTATCAAGCGAGGCAGGGTTAGCCATTACTGCGTTGGCGACTTCGGTGTTTATTTCGCCCGAAACAACCCAACCCAGGTGGATCACGTGCAGTTCAGGAAGCCCATCAGCTAGGTGAATTTGACCAGATTTTAACAATGAGAAAAACTTCGAAGCACTGATTAACATATCGATTTTTCCATGTACATGGAAGCTAGGATCTGCCAATTGCACTCCAGCAGGAATTGGTCACGACGAAATATCAACCTTTTTGGCAGGGATGATACTGGTCACTTTCGTACAATAAGGCATTCCAAGTCGGTGGAGAAATTGGAACAACTGGACTGGATAATCACGTTCAGCTTCTCCCGTGCATAAATCTTCCTATTCCGGTAATGGGTACGTTCACCGGTTCACGAGAAATTGTCAAACGGTTGGCGAGAGCTTCGGACACATGTTGGAAACCACTGTCCAACATTGCCCGACAAGCAATTAGTTGACCGTTGGTGTTCTCAAGATTCACAACAGCAGTCAACAGCATCACGGTTTTTGCACTTTTCGGGTGATTGCAGGAACACGAGGAATTGGCGCTTGTTGACGAATGAACCTTGGGGACTGCATTGGTTTCAGCGACGACGTTGGTCGATTCTTTATCTGGAGGAACTTCAGTCTCAGATGGTTTTGCTAACATACTGTACATACCGTGAATCAGGGTGTGGTGGCGTTTTTGGCATTGCGAACAAGTACGCTTGGATGAACAGTCCTTGGCACAATGACCTGGACGGAGACATTTGAAACAAATTCTTAACTTTTGTTACGCGTTCGGGCACAGGCATTTTGGCAAAAACGGGACACTCGAAATGACGATGGGCTTCGTCACAGATCTTGCATTAAATGTCGCAATTAGCGGACGTGGCAGTGTGAGCCTTCTGACTTGCAGGTTTGGTTGGTTTAAGTTGAGGTTCTTTCGTCGGGGCAGGGTAGCGTGAGTTGTTGAAACGCTCCAAAATTTGGCACTCACCCTTTAAAAACTTCATTGTTTCCTCATACTGTGGCGTGGTACCCCACCATGGGCTTGGTTCCGTTCCCACAGCTGCAGGGTGTGGTCATCCAATCGGGATGTTAGTAGCTTTGAAATGATGACATTAGACAGCCCACTGCCAGGCCCTGGTACTGCAACGCTACGACTTGCCGATCAAATGTCTTCGTCAACTCCAAAAGATCCTTGAAGTTACCCTTGGACATCGGTTTCAGTTGGATCAATCCATCGACATGGGTATCGACGATAACCCGTTTGTTTTCGAATTGCTCTCGTAGTTGGTTCCAGAATTGGGCGATATTGTTATCTTGTATCATCTTCGCATTAATGAGGCCTGCTGCATCACCCACCAGTGCTTTGTCGAGGTAATGCAGCTTAACGGCGTCAGAATCACTTTCTACGACCAAGTCGTCAAACATGGCCTTAAATTTCGGCCAATTTTCAACGTGGCCATCGAAGTGGTGCTCTCAAAGGATGGTTCTGCACGATCACTGGTGTTGTTCCACTGGGCCCAGCGACCACAGGAGGAACCTTGGTAAATTGCTCCGACAGGCGCTCGAGCCGGTCTAGCGTTTCCGTATGAAGAACATCAAACTCATTCAGCTTTTCGTTTTGCTCTTCTATTTTGGCCAATGGAATGTTGGCAATTACTTCACGGTAGGCTTCGGTGTACTCCGTGTAATGCATCTCCAGCTTCTTGGCGTACACTTTGAGTAACGTAGCACTGATTAGTGACGGATCATCTTCCGCCCTCTCGAGGTTGTTGTTTATTTTTGTTACTCTGCCCTTGATCTGCCCACGCTGATGGATAAGCATTTGCAGCGCATCGGCATCAGTCGCGTTGTTTTTCTTGGGCGTGTGGATCACCATCGTGACGGTTTTACACTATTTATCACTTTTTCACTTCAATGTCTTTAGTACTTATTTTCTTTTATGTGGTTTGCTCAACTTTACTTATATTTAATGCTAGCTTTCTTCCGACATCCTCTGAAAACTGCTTCCGGAATCGCACAACGTGGCTCCAATCTGGCTCGAAGGACCAGTGTTAGAGCTGTACCATGCTCTGGAAGGTGGGATTCGGGGGCTTGCTAACTTTCTTGCGGCATGACGCAACATATCCTGACACGTCAAGAAAGGGAACGGGTGCCGCTCAAGCCAAGCCGTCAGGGAAATAAGTGTTCTGTTCTGGCACTTGCGAATTCAAATAAACCCTCTGATCCTTAAAAGTTCGTTCACAGCAAACACTTTTTCGTCAGTGGACTGTATTCAACTGCGTTTTCCAGGCGTCTCCAGAGGATGTTGAGAAAAAACACTAGCCTTATATTTAACTCGCCATTTAATAGCTTTTCCTCTTGATATTTACTGACTGAAGAATAAAATAAAACTGAACAGAAAGGACAACTGCGTGCACCGCTTTTATAGCGTCGCGCAAACGCTACTTCTTCTTTTTCTTCCTTGTTTTCGCTGCTCTTTTCATTTCGCGATGGTTCTTTTCTCGATGATTCGAGGACACATGGCGGAGATTATGATGCTTGCTGGCTGCTGCTGATTTTTTTTTTTAGGTTTAAATTAGTTTATTTGACACGGCACGATACATTTTCTGTTTTACTGAGCCAAGTACAATTCGTATTAATTCTACGTTAGCAGGGAAAAGAGGGAGGCCTTTTCTTTATTCTCGCGGCCGACTACGAGCTAGTGGGGATTTAAGGTGAGAGGAGGGGAGATACAATTTTGACTTAAAACTATTTTGGAACTTTGTTTTTCAACTGGTAGAGCAATTGTATTCTTGTTTGTTGTGGGTTCAAAATATTTGTGTAAGCATAGATGCGGGCTCTTCGTTTCCGTGTCTTCAGCATAGCATATTTGTATCCTTAATCTGACAAATAGACAAAGAAAATTTTAAATTTTAATGTCAGCGTATTTCAGAAAGCAGTATAGCTGTGTCATGTACTGGAGATCACCGCTTCCCAGAATGTCTCTAACGGGTACGTTCGGTTGTTTTCATCGGGCCCGAAGGAAATCTATAAACTCGGACCTAACACCACAGTATTCGGTACACGACCAAACAACATGCTCGATGTCATGGTAGCCATCGCCACAAACGCAGTGATTACTGTCTACAAGCCCTATACGAAAGAGATGCGTGTTTAACGTGTAGTGATTGGACATAAGTCTGGACATCACGCGAATGAAGTCCCGACCTACATCCAACCCCTTGAACCATGCTTTCGTCGATACCTTAGGAAAAATGGAATGTAGCCACCGTCCCAGTTCATCTGAGTTCCATGATGATTGCCAACTGTTGAGTGTTCTCTGACGCAAAATGCTATAAAATTCATCATAAGCAATTGGTCTTTCATAAATATCGCCATCAATAGCACCCACCTTAGCTAAAGAGTCAGCCTTTTCATTACCCGGAATCGAGCAATGAGAAGGGACCCACGCTAAGGTAACCCGGTAATTTTTATCTGTTAAAGCACTTAAAAACCGCCGTATTTTCCCCAGGAAATACGGGGTGTGCTTCACAGGCTTCTTCAATCGCAGAGCCTCAATGGCACTGAGACTATCTGTGAAGATGAAGTAGTGGTCTGTGGGTAGGGTTTCGATGATTCCAAGAGAGTACTGAATAGCAGCAAGTTCTGCGACGTACACGGAAGCAGGAGCATCGAGTTTGTAGGAGGCGGTAAAATTTTCGTGGAAAACACCGAAGCCAGTGGACTCATCTAGATTAGATCCGTCAGTGTAAAACCCTTCATCATAACTAACATGTTTAATTTAATGTTTAATGTTTATTGGAAAAAATCTTAGGGATCTCTTGGGGTCGCAATTGATCCGGGATACCAGAAATGTCTTGTTTCATGGTGGTGTCGAAGAATATAGCATTATTAGAAGTATCTAAAAGTGCGACATTGGAGGAATCGTATGAAGAAGGATTAATATCTTGAGCCATATAGTCAAAATATAAAGTCATAAATCTGGATTGAGATTGAAGGTCGACCAACCTCTCGAAATTTTCAATTACTAATGGGTTCATAACTGTGCATCGAATTAGCAACCGGTAAGAGAGATTCCAAAAACGATGTTTCAACGGAAGAATACCCGCTAACACTTCAAGACTCATCGTATGAGTCGACTGCATGCAACCCAAGGCAATACGCAAACAACGATATTGTATTCTCTCTAATTTTATAATGTCCGTGTTCGCGGCGGAGCGAAAGCAGACACAGCCGTACTCAAGAACTGACAATATCGTTGTTTGGTAAAGCCTTAGAAGGTCTCCTGGGTGGGCTCCCCACCAGGTTCCGGTAATCGTACGAAGAAAATTAATCCTCTGTTGGCATTTTCGTGTCAGATACCTAATATGACAAGCCCAGGTGCATTTAGAGTCGAACCAGACCCCGAGATATTTAGCGACTAAAACCTGAGAGATCGTTTTACCCGTTAGTAGGAGCTGCAGCTGAGCTGGGTTATGCTTCCTAGAAAAAACGACCAACTCAGTTCTCCGGAGAGAATTCGATACCCAGCTTAAGAGCCCATTCAGACAAATTGTCTAAGGTATCTTGCAATGGTCCTTGCAGATCGCTAGCCTCGCTACCAGTAATGGATACAACGCTATCGTCTGCAAGTTGCCTTAGCGTGCATGAATTTGCAAGACATTCATCGATGTCATTGACGTAAAAATTATATAAGAGAGGACTTAAACATGAGCCCTGGGGAAGGCCCATGTAACTAATTCGGGAAGTTGTCGAATCGCCATGTGAGAAATACATATGCTTTTCTGACAACAAATTGAGCAAAAAGTTATTCAGATTTAGTGAAAGTCCCTGCGAATGAAGTTTCGCGCTTAAAACTTCTACAGAGACAGAGTCAAAAGCCCCGTTAATATCCAAGAACGCAGAAGCCATTTGCTCTTTTCGAGCAAATGCGAGTTGAATTTCAGTAGAAAGCAACGCTAGGCAATCGTTCGTCCCTTTGCCCCGGCGAAAGCCAAATTGAGTATCTGAAAGTAAACCGTTTGTTTCGACCCATTTGTCTAACCGTAAGAGGATCATTTTCTCCAATAATTTCCGGAGGCAAGAGAGCATCGCAATCGGCCTATATGAATTGTGATCAGAGGTAGGTTTCCCGGGTTTCCGAATAGCAATGACTTTTACCTCCCTCCAGTCATGCGGAACAATATTTAGCTCAAGAAACTTGTTGAACAAGTCCAACAAGCGTCTTTTTGCAGAGTCGGGTAGATTCTTCAACAGGTTGAATTTTATTCTATCTAACCCTGGAGCCTTATTGTTGCACGACAGGAGAGCCATTGAAAATTCCAACATCGAAAATGGAGGCTCTTCCGTAGTTACTATAAACTTACTACTAGTTACTATCTTTGTCCCACCATTTGTTGGGAGGGCGTTGTCTAATCGTTACCCCGGGTATCGGTTTCGTCTGAGCTTGCGTCGCGGCGTCGATTATCAAGCCAGCTAAGAACGCGTATTCTTCCTCCGGAGGAAGTTCCTCGTGAGTCTCGATAGATTCCGCTGTAATAGACTCATAACGCTTCCAATCAATATTACGTGTAAGGTCGTAGGAAATATTGATTGGGTTCGGGGGAGTTGAACCATTAGCAATTGATATAACGATTGGAAGATGATCACTACCGTGGGGATCGTTGATTACTTTCCACTAGCAATCTAACGCAAGTGATGTCGAGCAGAGGGATAGGTCAAGCACGCTTTCACGTGCTGGAGGATTAGGTACACGTGTCGCTTCCCCAGTATTCAAAAGTGTCATATTGAAGTCGTAGATCAAGTTACAAATTAAAGAAGATCGGTTGTCGTCGTACAGCGACCCCCATAGCGAACAGTGAGAGTTAAAATCTCCCAAAATCAAAAAAGGTGCGGGAAGCAATTCTGCTATATCAAGGAGTTGCTTCTGTTCAATCCGCGCGGATGGGGGAATATATAACGAAACAAGGCAAAGGTCTTTTCCATTCATATTCGTTTGAATGGCAACAACTTCAATATTCGAGATCGAGGGGAGGTCGATTCTGAAAAAAGAATAGCACTTTTTGATCCCTAAAAGTACCCCTCCACCGTGTGAGTCTCGATCTCGACGAATGATGTTAAAATCGTGGAAATTAGGTTGGTCATTTGAATTGAGAAAAGTTCCACAAAGCGCGAACGCATCACAATTGTATGTGTTTATCAAATGTGAAAATAAATCAAATTTGGGGATGATACTTCTGCAGTTCCACTGTAACACAGTGACAAAATTCCTAACCTCTTTCAACGTATTAGTCATCGAAAGATACGATAGCTGAAATGAGGGGCCAAGTTGCTGTGAGTTGCTTCAAAAAGGTTTTCACTGTAGGGAGAAGGGCAAGAAGAATGTTTTGAAGGGGATCTGGTATGTTGAATGTTTTAAATATCCAGTCCACAATATCAGAGAATTTTATGAACCCTGTTTCTTTTATGTCTTCTGATCGAGAAATGGGTGCACGAGGGGTTTTTGGTGCCCCAAGAAGCGGTGGGTACTCCTGGTTTGATTTGAAATTAAAACCGGGGGGTACTTGCTTCGGTTTTTCTTCACCGCTTCCTTTTTGTGTTGTCTTATTGGTCATTCCGCTAGGGGTTATCTTACGACCTTTACGAGAAAGATTAGGAGAGATGAGCATTCTCCTCTTCCCAGATCCCTCTGGCAAGGCATAGGAACACCCTTCGACGGGATCGTCAGATGTACCCTCATCGGTTGGCAAAAAGGAAAAGATGTTTCCTGTCGAGGGTGGCTCAGCCCTCTTAAGCATTTCTGCAAAAGAGCGCTTTGATCGTTCCTTAAGGGAACGCTTAATTTTTTCCTCGCGCTGTTTGTACGCGGGACATGCCGGAAGGTCATGCCGAGTTCCCTCGCAATAAAGACACTTTTCAGTATCCCCACTGCAAGCGTTCTCAGCATGATTGCCTCCGCACTTGCTACAGCGTGCCTTGTTGCAGCAGTAGGTGGCTGTGTGACCTAACTGCTTACAGTTTTGGCAATGCATGACCCGCGGTACGAACAGGCGTACAGGTAGACGAACCCTGTCCAAGCGGACGTAGTTCGGCAGCGCGGATCCGGCGAATGTTACTCGGAAGGAATCCGAAGGGAGGTATTTCTTCTTCCCTTCTTCGATGGATACTGAATGCAATTGCTTGCAATCCAGTATCTTTACACTTTGCATCAAGGGGTTTTTAAAACAGCCAACTCCATGACGCAAAATGTCATCGACAGTGAGATTCCCCTCGGTAACCACACCGTCGATTTCTACATCCTTGGCAGGGATGTACACGCGATACTCTCTCGTGAAGAGCTCGTAGCCAGCAATTTCGTTTGCTTGCTTCAAGCTACTCACGACAACTCGCAGTTTGTTCGGCCTCACCTTCGTAATCTCGGTTACGGCCGAAAAATGTTTTGCCAGGTCTTTGCCAATTTGAATAATATTCAATGGCTTCTTTATGGGCCGGAAAAAAACAACGTAGGGACCGCCAGCGGCATCTGGGTAAGCTTTTACCCGTACTTCCGGTACTCTTGGTACAGGACTTGGCAAAGGGGAGGGCACAGGGGAAGGTAAGGGTGAGCTGATGGGAGAAATTTCAATTTCTTCCCCGTTTGTTTCCACCTCCAGGAAAAGTTGCACCTGCATGTCGTCCATTTTGCGGGAGCGTTACGCTCTACCGCACACAAACGATAAATATTCGAATATGGGGGGGGGTTCAAGTAGTTGGTGTTAAATTTTAAAAACAATTTTTCAATCTACAATGGATCAAATAAAAAAAAGACAGTAATACTAATTCTAATAATAATAGTAATAATAATAATAATAATAATAATTATAGTAATAATATTAATAATAACAATAATAATATCAATAATAATATTAATAATAATATTATAACATAGTAATAATATTGATAATAATAGTAAAAATTCTAAAGGTAATACGTCACCGAACGTCTAAGTCACGACCTCACGGCTGATAGTAGAATTAATCGAGCGTCTCCGCAGAACAAACAATGACGATCCAGCTTCGTGTTGAGACGCAGTGGCCGTGTCCTACACGCGACCTTGTAGATGCCACTTGTAGTTGACTTCCACTCGCTCGATCGTATGATGGTCCGTGCTGCTAGCGGGGTAACAGCGGTGCGGGAGAATTATTCTTGCTGATATATCAGCCGCGTATCGAATCACTGGCGGGGTAGCCTGCCCCTACCAGTGTGCAGATGTTTCTGCCGATATATAACAGGCTATTGTTATCGCGCAGCACAAGAACTAATAGACAAAAAAACACCCGTACGATAACTCGTGTATTGTTATTTTGCGAACTCAAACGGAGATAAACAATTTGCGTCCAATCGAGACGAAAGCAAAACAACGAATGATGGCTGCTGCTGATGTTATTATTATTATTCGCGTTCGGGCACTAACAGTCGGCGTAGAAGGTCCTCAAATTATAGTCAAAAAGCCTTCGACTGTGTTTGTTCCTTACTACCCAGAAGTGAGTGAGTTAAACTTAAATATGGAAAACGACGATAGACCATTCGCAAAGTGTCTGCGATGGGAATAAAGATGATAGGGCTATTGGATAGCGGAGTACAGGTGTCTATTTTAGGGACAGGTAGCGAGAAGCTGCTTGACGCCTTGAAATTAAATGTTTTCGACACCAAAACAAAGCTGTCATCCGGTGAAGGTATTGAATTAAGAGTTATTGGGTACGTAAATCTGCCAGTAACATATAACGGAATTACGATAATCTTAACCACCTTAATAGCACCAGGACTGAAACGCCGATTGATTCTTGAAATCAATTTCTGGCGGTTATTCGACATAGAACCCACAGTTAAAGGGCCTACGTAAACGTGGCAGAAGCCTTAGAACTGCATGTTGATGAGCAAGAAAAACAAAATCTGCTAACGCCAGAACAAGTGAAACAACTAGAGCGGGTAAAGCGACAGTTTAAGAAGTTTGTGGAAAGTAGAAAAAATGGAAACAATCCCATTACTCTCCCACAAAATAGAACTTTCCGACGACTTCAAGGATGCCCCCCCCCGGTTCGTTTGAATCCGTATCCGTGGTCGCCTGAGGTAAAGAGAAATGTCAACGAGGAACTCGAAAAATGGATTGATTCCGGAGTTGTTGAAAGGTCAACCAGTGACTGGGCATTGCTTATTGTGCCAGTGATGAAGAAAACGAATGAAGATGACGGCGAAGGAAAATGAAGGTGATAATGTGTTTGGACGCACGTAAGTTTAACGAGAAGACAAGGAAAGATTCTTACCCGTTGCTTCACCAGGATAGGATACTGGGAAGATAGGGTTCGGCAAAATACTTTTTTTTTCTTCATCTATAGTTTATTTGACACGGCACAAATACAATTCAATGTTTAACGGCGCCAATTATATCTGGTAGCTTACTTTCTAAAGTATCTTAATAACTAAAAGCAAATTTTTTATCCTCGCTGCCGACTACGAGCTGAAACTAAATCTAACTTAGAGCTAGAATACTTTGCATTAAAAGCACAGGTTTGCTGTTTGATGGTTTTCATTGCCATAGGTAAGCAGCATATTAAATTTATTCCGCTGCTGGGCCAAGATATTACGGACAGGCATATTGGGTTGTTTCCATGGGCCTGGAGAGTATCGTACGGGTCTGATTGCTGTTTCCGGATCCGGGGTCTTAACGTGTTCTTGTCGTTTGGTTGGATGTAGGCGGAAGGGGATAGGACTAAACTGGGGCGTGGATGGATTTCAGGAAAACGTATATAAGGGACATGTAGGATAGGTCACGGCTCGCCAAGACATCACGAACAGGAACAGCCGGCAGCCTACCTTCGGCCTGCAGGGAAGCTATTAATCTAGACCTGGCGTCACGGTGTACAGGGCATGACCAAACAACGTGCTCTATGTCGTGATAACCTTCACCACAGGCACAGATACCACTCTCCCCGAGCCCAACACGACGGAGATGCGCGTCAAATCTATAGTGATTGGACATAAGCCGGGACATCACGCAAATGAAATCCCGACCTAGATCCAACCCCTTGAACCACGGGTTCGTCGATACCTTGAGGATTATGGAATGTAACCACCTTCCCAGTTCCCCCTTGGTCCAAGAATTTTGCCAACTGATGATCGTATTCTGACGTACAAATGCGAAAAATTCATTAAAGGCAATTGGTCTTTCATAAATATCACCGTTTGTTGCGCCCACCTTAGCCAAAGAGTCCGCTTTCTCATTGCCCGGTATCGAACAGTGAGAAGGGACCCACGCTAAGGTAATCTGATACGATTTTTCGGATAAAGCACTCAGATGTTCCCGTATTTTCCCCAGGAAATACGGAGAGTGCTTAACATCTTTCATCGATCGGAGAGCCTCAATGGAACTGAGACTGTCCGTAAAGATGAAATAATGGTCCGTGGGCATTTTTTCGATAATCCCTAGGGTGTACTGAATTGCAGCTAATTCTGCGACGTAAACAGAAGCAGGATTATCGAGCTTATGGGAGACGGTTAAATTGTTGTTGAAGATACCGAAGCCAGTGGACCCATCAAGAAGTGATCCGTCAGTGTAGTACATATTGTCGCAGTTGATGTTTCGATATTTATTGGAAAAAATTTTAGGGATCTGCTGCACGCGTAAATGATCCGGGATTCCACGAGTTTCTTCTATCATGGATGTATCGAAAAACACAGTAGAATCAGAAGTATTTGATAAGTCGACACGATTTGGAATATTCGAAGAAGGGTTAATATTTTGGGACATGTGATTGAAATACAATGGCATAAAACGGGTTTGAGAATTAAGTTCGATTAACCTTTCAAAATTTTCAATCACGGGACGGTTCAAGACCTCACATTTGATTAGAATACGAGAAGACAGGCTCCAGAAGCGGTTTTTCAATGGTAGTACTCCAGCTAAGATCTCCAAACTCATCGTATGGGTCGATTGCATGCAACCCAAGGCGATACGCAAACAACGATATTGTATTCACTCCAGTTTGATTAAATGTGTGTTTGCTGCGGAGCGGAAGCAGAAACACCCGTACTCAATAACAGACAGTATCGTTGTTTGGTAAAGCCTTGTAAGGTCTCCTGGATGGGCTCCCCACCATTGTCCGGTTATTGTACGAAGAAAATTCACTCTTTGTTGACATTTTTTCATCAGATACCTCACGTGACAACCCCAGGTGCCTTTAGAGTCGAACCAGACACCAAGATATTTGTGTACCAAAACCTGAGAAATCGTTTTACCCATTAATTGTGTTTGAAGCTGAGCAGGTTCATGCTTCCTAGAAAAAACTACTATCTCAGTCTTCTCCGGAGAGAATTCGATACCTAGCTGTAAAGCCCAAGCAGACAAATTGTCCAAGGTATCTTGCAATGGTCCTTGCAAATCGGCAGCTTTGGCTCCTGTAACAGAGATTACACTGTCGTCTGCAAGTTGTCTTATCGTGCATGAATTTGCCAGACATTCGTCGATGTCATTTACATAAAAGTTGTAAAGAAGGGGGCTCAAACATGAGCCCTGGGGGAGACCCATGTAGCTAATGCGAAAAGTTGCCAAATCGCCGTGCGTAAAATGCATGTGCTTTTCGGACAACAAATTGTGCAAAAAATTGTTCAAAATTGGAGAAAATCCTTGTCGGTGAAGTTTACCCGAAAGAATGTCAATAGAAACGGAATCAAAAGCCCCCTTAATGTCCAAGAACGCAGACGCCATTTGTTCTTTGCGAGCATACGCCAGCTGAATATCTGTTGAAAGCAACGCAAGACAATCATTCGTCCCTTTGGCACGGCGGAAGCCAAATTGAGTATCTGATAGTAGACCATTTGATTCGACCCAATGGTCTAAACGACGGAGTATCATTTTTTCCATCAATTTCCGGATACAGGATAGCATTGCAATCGGCCTATAAGAGTTGTGATCCGAAGCTGGTTTCCCTGGTTTTCGGATGACGATCACCTTCACTTGCCTCCAATCCTGCGGTACAATGTTTTGCTCCAGGAGCTTATTGAACAAGTTCAACAAGCGCCTCTTGGCATTGCCGGGTAGATTCTTCAACAAGTTGAATTTGATTCTATCTAACCCAGGCGCGTTATTGTTACAGGACAGGAAGGCAACTGAAAATTCTGCCATCGTAAAAGGTGATTCTATCGCGTCGTGGCCCGGAGACGCATCGCGAACAATGTTTTGCTCAGGAACAGAGTCCGGACATACTTTCCTGGCAAAATCAAATATCCACCGACTTGAAGACTCCTCGCTTTCGTTGACCGTTACGCGATTCCGCATTCTTCGGGCTGTTTTCCAAAGAGTGCTCATCGATGTCTCCCTCGACGTCTCGTTCACGAACCGACGCCAATATCCGCGTTACTTTGCTTTAGCCAAACTTTTAAGCTTGGTATCAAGCTCCGAATACCGTAAATAGTCGCCAGGTATACCTCCCTTCTGGAAGGCCAAAAACGCGTCGGATCTTTGCGTGTAGACATCGGAGCACTCTTGGTCCCACCACGGAGTGGGAGGCCGTTCTTTGATCGTTACGCCGGGATATTTCTTCGTTTGGGCTTGCAACGCGGCGTCGAGAATCAAGCCCGCGAGGAGGTTGTATTCTTCAAGTGGTGGATGATGTTGAATCGACTCGACCGCTTTTGAAATCATTTCCTCGTATAACTTCCAATCAACATTCCGTGTGAGGTCATACGGAATGTCAATTGGTCGCATGCGAGTTGACCCGCTAGTAATAATAGAATAAGAATAGGCAAATGGTCGCTACCATGAGGATCAAGGATTACCTTCCGAACATAAGGATAGATCCAAAGCGCTTGGGCGCGCTGGAGGTTTCGGGATACGTGTCATTTCACCGTTGTTTAAAATAGTCATGTCGAAGTCATCGCAAAGGTTATAAATTAAAGAGGAGTGGTTATCATTGTAAGGGGAACCCCAAGCCACGCCATGAGAGTTGAAGTCTCCCAAAATCAAACGTGGCGAGGAAAGAAGTTCTATTAAATCAAAGAGCAGCCGTTGCCCAACCTGTGCTCTGGGAGGAATATATATTGAGGCAATACAAAGCTCTTTACCTTGTATTGTCATTTGACATGCGACAACTTCGATGCCTGGAATCGAAGGGAGGTTAATACGATAGAAAGAATAGCACTTTTTAATCCCTAAAAGTACTCCTCCATATGGGGTGTCTCGATCAAGGCGAATAATATTAAAATCATGGAAGTTGAGATCATTATTTGAAGTAAGCCAAGTTTCACAAAGGGAAGTTTCTGTCGAGTGTTCGACGCGGAATGACGGCAAAATACTTGTCTACCATCGATTTGTCCAAAGCATTCTGGCAGATTCCGCTTGATCCTGCCTCACGGAAATTTATTACCGTCGCTTTATAGAAAACTTCAGTGAAATAACAGGCCCTTTGACAGACTTGTTAAAAGGGAAACCAAAATTGGTAGCATGGAGCGAAAGAGTAGAAAAGGCTTTCAACAGATTGAAGGAAAAACTAATTACAGCGCCCATTCTAGCCAATCCTAATTTGAATTTCCATTTAAAATACAAACATATGCAAGCGACATTGCTATTGCCGGGGTTCTTACACAGGAACTTGCCGATAAAGAACACGTAATAGAGTATTTTTCCCGAAAGCTCACTACACCTCAGGGATCATGGAAGGCAGCTGAAAAGGAAGGGTTAGCGGCACTGGAAGCGATAGAGAAATTTCGTCCCAATGTCGAAGGGACAAGGTTTACTATCGTGCCGGGCTCATCGGCTCTTTCGTTCATTATGAACACGAAATGGAACCCTTCTTCAAAGCTCAGCCGCTAGAGTATTCTTCTACAGCAATACGACATGCATGTGCAGCACCGAAAGGGATCGGAAAACGTTTTTGCCGATGCACTTTCCAGGGCTGACTGCTGATATGCTAACCTGTATCGAGAAGTCGAAAATGAACCAGATAGTTTCGCGGACTTGAAAGTTGAGAAGGAAAAGTTGTACAAGTTGGTGTCTGGAATCTCTGATGTTTTAGACTATACGTTCGTCTGGAAACTTTGCTTCCGAGCTACGAAAAACTGTGTTAAAACAGGAACACGATGACTGCTTGCACCCAGGATATGGAAAAACGTTACATCGTTTGAAGATTCGGTACTACTGGCCCAGAATTGCAGCAGATACCAAGCGTTATATTCAGGGCTGCGACACATGCAAGCAATGTAAACCTTCAACTTCCCCAATGGTTCCACCTATGGGAAAGCAAAGGTTAACTGATCGCCCGTTTCAGATCGAAGCTCTGGATTTCATTTAAAATTTGCCTAAAAGCCGGACAGGCAATTGCCATTTGTTAGTCCTGTTGGATTGCTTTTCTAAATGGACAAGGCTGGTACCGGTGAAAATGATTGATGCAAAATCAGAATCCCAGAAGTGGTGATAAGCGATAATGCAACCACGTTCCAGGAAAAAGAATTCCAAGCACTCTTACGTCCAACATTGGCCTAATTCGAGGCACCATAGTCAGGCGAATCAGGTGGAGAGAACTAACCGGACAATGAACGCCGGTCTAAGCACGTATATGCAGACAGACCAGCGAAGATATGATGCTAGAGTCGTTGAAATAGAAGAGATGATAAACACTACAATCCATGCATCCACTGGCTATACTTCATATCATATACTGTATGGGCATGAGAAAGCAGTGAAAGGCGAGGAACATCGGGTGGAGCGGGATAAAGGAGAATTATCCATAGAGGTAAGAGATCAGCACAGGAGAGAAGTTGGGGAAAATATTCTGCAGACGGTAACAAAAAATCTAGAGAAGAGTCACGAAAAGCACCTTAAAGTATATAACTTGAGGCATAATAAGTTTGCACCGACTGTTCAAGTTGGACAGTAAGTCTACAAGAGGAATGTTCGTGTTTCCTCGGCAGCTGACAATTATAACGCGACCGCTTTTCATACCATGTATCGTCGTTGCGTAGCGAGGCACGTGTTCCTACGAATTGGCTTACGAGCAAGGAAAAAATCAGGGAATTTTCGCATCTCAGGATATTAGACTCGGCAACAACACGATAAAATAAAAAAAAAACAAAACATTGAATCGACTCACCGATAACCAAGAATGAGCATTTAATTTATTGATCAATCTTCAACATAAAGTTGTACAGATATTTTCTTAGTCTAGGTGTTGAATTCTTCGTCTGTAAATACTTTTACTAATGTTAAAATCACAGCACATATTCCATGGTGCGCTATAAGCGTAGTTGGTGCAATGGGTTTGTTGCCACAGCAGCGTGTAATTTCGTAGTTGCCTTCGAGGAACGGTTATACTTATAAAACTTAACAGAGCGCTGCAGTCGATTTCCCCATTGAGTAAACCAAATACAAAAAGCCGTTGAAATAGTTTTCTTCTTACTGTCAATGACTCCAGGTTTATAAGTTGACATCGTTCCCCGTATGCCGGCAGGTGAAAAACACGTTAAGCGTATTTTATAAAGTTCTTCTGTATAGCTTCGATTCTGTTTACCTGCGCAGCGTGGTATGGGGTCAATACAACAACAGCGTATTCCAAAATGCTACGTACTAGAGCGCAGTATACTGATTTGAGCGCGTAGATATCGTGAAATGCACTGGTCTTTTCAAGAAACCTAAGGTAGCGGACGCTTTGGCAGTGATCATGGAGATATGCTCGTTAAATCTGTATAGTCAAAATGCAAAGGATTGCGTAGTCGGCTAAAGGTAATGGCGCAGCATTTAGTGGCTTGCATGCCGTTTAATGTGCTCCAGCGTAAAAGTACGTCAATATCCTTCTGTAGAGCACAACAGTCAAGTCCGGATTTAATTACGCGGAATATTTTCAAGTCATCCGCAAACATGAGTTTTGCGGAACGTAGACGGATACACAAGTCATTTTCAAACAAAATGAAAATTAATGGTCCCAAATGGCTGCACTGAGGTACACCTGAAGGTTGTTTGAAGGTGGAAGACTTTGTACCACTGATTGAGACGTAGGCTGAACGATCGGTTATGTAGGACAATATCCACTTGGTCACCCAGTTAGGAAATTCCATACACCTCATTTTATCTACTGTTAGCGCATGTGGTACCTTTTTGAATGCATTACTGAAATCCACATAAATTGCGTCAACTTGTCGACGTTCTTTAATACCGTTTATCAGCGAGTCAATAAATACCATCAAATTCGTGACTGTAGATCGCTTTTTCACGAAACCATGTTGATGTTCAAATATGATTGGATGAATAGAACGATACGCAACATCGTAAACAATTTTTTCGAGCAATTTTGGAAGGCAGCTAAGTATTGAGATACCTCGGTAATTTTCGACACTATGAATACTTCCGGTTTTATGTATTGGAGTTATTGACGCCACTTTCCAGACTGTCGGAAACACACCGCTACTCAGCGAACGATTGAACAAAATCGATACGAGTAAAGCAAGGCTAGTAGCAAACTGCTTAACAAAAGCTGGCGGCAGATTATCAGGACCGGAACCTTTAGAAGCATCTAATGACTGTAGCATTCTTTGAACCTCATCAATAGAAACATCAAATTGCGGTAAATTCACGTTGTAGTGAGCTATACTATCCAACCATTCACCAAAGTAGATCCCGCTTGGCATTCGATTCATTGCGCGATATGTATTCATGAAATACTGCGTTCAGACGACCGGTGTAGTGCTCCTCCATTTCGTGAAGCAGTCGCTTGTTGTCCTCAGTGCGTGATTTGAAGAAGCGTTTCCTCATCTTGCGTAATCTGTTACGAAGATTCCGAAGCTCGAAAGTCCACCATGGTTGATTGAATCGTGGGCAAACTCTTCGTCGATGAATAGGAGTGTGATCGTGAATGATGTTGAATAAAGTTTCGTAAAATCGGTGAACAGCGTCGTCAATGTCATAATTTTCCATAAGCAATTCCCAGTCAATAGAATTTAATTGAGTAAGAATTGAGGGCTCATCACAGGATTAAAAGTCATAGTGGAATCGATCTGCCCAAGTGTCGTCAGAATCTCGAAGATAATTATATATGATTTTATAATCAAATAGCTTATGGCTTATGGTGACTGTCAATTTTAAAATTCCGAGAGGGGACTCGAATAGTTCGATTCTCTCAGCGTTACTCACAAATGCCAAATCAAGAAGCCTTCCGTTTGAATTACGCACATTTTGAACCTGTTGTAATCCGCATGCTAAAATAGATTGTGTCAAAGCAATTTCTTGTTCCGAAGAAGCATTCACCGGAATCAATCAATCTATGTCGGCATCATATTCCCATGAGAGTCTGGGCAAGTTGTAGTCTCCTAAAGCAAAGACAATATCAGTACTAGCAGCAATTTCACACAATTGTTGAATGCAAGACGCATGTTTTAAGTAAACAGCAGGGTCAGTGTTGGGTCTTATGTAGATGCAACATATGAAAATCGATTGCTTGGGCAACGAAACACGAACAGAGACTTGTTCTAAACTATCGGCATCAGTCAGTTGAAATAATGAGCAACGCAAATGTTTTTTGACACCGATCAACACACCGCCGCCCCGCAGCAGTTGTGATGTGGAAGCATTACGGTCCAATCGATGAATATCGTAATCGGACGAGAGCTCAGAGCTGAATATGTCGCCGCCGAGCCATGTTTCAGTCAGCGCGATGACATCGTAATCACTAAAAGAAAGTGCCAGGCGAAGATCTGTTGTTTTTGTCCGCAATCCCCGGACGTTCTGGTAGAATATTGTAAGGGCACGAGGGTTTGAAGAACTTTGATGAGCTTCGATATGTTGTTCTGTACTGGTTTGTTGTGAGTGATCAGGTACCTACACCGACACGCTCCCAGTCAGGTAAAATATGGTTTATGAAGCCAATCACCTTTCCCGGATTCAAAGACCGAATCTCTTTGGGCTGTAAGAATCCACTGCCAAGAAGCCTTGATCTGCGCTTAAATAATGCACCACAACTGCAAAGCAGATGTTCTGATTTCTCGCGTTCCGTATTACAAAAGCGACAGATATCATCTTGAACCCGGCCAATGTTCTTTTAATGATATCTACTCGGACAGTACCCCGTTACTAGGCCGACATATGTACAAAAAGCTCTTTTGTTGAGCTCTAGGAGCTTTTTTGAATGGTTTTCGTTTGGTGTTATAAATCTTTTAGATTGGGAACACTTTTTGACATCCAACCAATTGGTTATCACTTTTCGTTTCTCTCAGCGTTTAAGCTCCATTTTCACTGCACAGTTTGATAATCCGCAGAAAGGTTCTGGGCCGATAAACTGTGAGTTAGATCCTTGTTTTGCAAGTTCGTCTGCCCTTGCATTCCCACCAATGCCACAATGTCCTGGAACCCAATACAAATTTACTGAGTTTGTTTGACACAGCTGTCGCAATGTGAGAATATATTCCCAGACAATCTTGGATGTAAATTTATAAGCATCAAGTGCTTCCAGCGCTGCTTGACTGTCAGAGAAAATACAAATATTTGCGTGTTTGTATATTCTAGTCAGACAAACATTCGCACATTCAAGGATTGCAAAAATCTCTGTTTGAAACACTGTTGGCCAGTGACCCATTGCCACGGAAATATTAATTCCAGGGCCAAAGATTCCTGCACCAGTTTTGAGCCATCTGTGAAAAATATCGTTGAACCGGGACGGACATCAGGAACTCCGACTTCCTAGTCTGTACGCGACGTTTCGCATACCTTGTATAGAATATCATGGTTATCCTGAGGTGCCATCCAGTCTCCATTCATACTCATCACTAGCCCTCTTTTGAAAAAGTCCAGTTTAGTCAGGTGACCCACAAGATCACCTGACAAGATAGTTTTTGTTCGTTTGAGCCTCAATGCACTCTTTTCTGCTTCTAGTTGCACGTATTAGTACAATGGCAACAGATGAAGAACTGCATCTAGAGCTTTTGATGGGGTGCTGCTCATTGCTCCTGTTATAGCAATGCACGCAAGTCGTTGAACTTTATCTAGCTTTGTTCTGACGGTGGATTCTTTGGTTTGCGGCCACCATACTAACGAAGCGTAGGTCAGTTTTGGACGTATAATCGATGTAAATATCCACATCACCAATTTTGGTCTCACTTCCTTCCAACGGTTTTGGAGCACAACCATAATGCACTGACCGCCTTGTTGATTGCATAGTCAAGATGTGCATTCCAGTTTAGCTTGGCATCAAGGATAACTCCTAAGTATTTAACCTGTTCACTGAATGGAATTTCTACTCCTTCAAGCTTGAGAGTTTTTAGATTGAATTTCCTCTTTCTAGTGAAAGGTACGATTACAGCTTTTGACGGATTAATGCTGAGACCCTCCTTTATACACCAAGACAGGGTATACTTCAGAGCCTACTACATTCTTTCCGAAACTATGTTGTCAAACTTTCCTCTTACCAAGATGACTATGTCATCTGCAAAGCCCACAACTTCGATACCTTTTGCTTCTAAGCTTTTGAGAAGATCGTCCACCACTAAAGACCACATAAGTGGCGAAAGAACTCCTCCTTGCGGACATCCTTTCGTTGCCCTTATCGTGATAGACGAACCTCCCAACTCAGAAGTGATTTCTCTTTTTGCAAGCATGGTATGAATCCAGTCAACAATACTCGTGTGAAATCCTTTTTTCCTCATTGCACTAGACATTGAAGGATAGGAGAACTGGTATGTGCTGGGCTGCCTGGTGAAGAGCTATGGGGGACAAAAAATTCATGGTTTTTTGGTAAAACTGTATATTGCATACACTTAACTGGGTTGAGGGCCCGTTGGCCCCCAGATCCACCGGTGGTTGAGAGTTCAGTAATAAATTATTTAGACTACTGAAATTTGCAGCGATGCGTGCGATTGATGTGCGGACGACAGATCGATTCGTGGGTATTTCGTCACATTCGGTCCCCAAAAATCCTTGCTTCGACGCTCTTCAAATGGTCGGAAAAATATTCCTTCGGGCCATACAGTGGGATTTAAAACTTGCTTACTGAGGTGCTGGTTAATGCCAACTTTGAACGAGACAAACGCAAATGTTTTTAGGTCGGCGTCCTTCTTGACCAGTTTTCTCACTACCGGCTGAGAGCCGGGCACCACCTTGTTATTCCTGTAGATCCCCAGATGGCCAACTGGGGGAATAAATCTTCGAACGAAAACGTTCAATACGCCTAGAAGAAAAGAAGAACAAATACCGTGACAATTACAATTCTCTTAATTACTTAATTCACTAATTTACCGCTGACATACTTTCATATCTTCACATAGTAAAGATAGCGCAAAGTAATACACTAAGCGACCGATCAACACGTTTTCAACCGCACGCGATCATGTTGTAGGTAGACTGAATTGTTTTACCTAACGTCGACCGAATTACCCGATATGAGAATTGATTAAACAATGAAAGGCAGTACTAGATTTGACCAATGGGGTTCACCGTGTTGCCTAAGCATAGGAGAAAAATCACGTGTGTGAAATTATGGCAAATTTAAAATTAAAATTTGCTTTTAGTTAATCACGATTTCCGAAAGTGTTTAGTTGCTCACGTAACATATTTGTCCAATCAACTGGGTAGAATATGTGTAAATTTTTTTTGTATGATAAATATCAATAGTAACGTCTTGTTAGTTTCGAAAGTACGTAGTGTGTAGAGAAAACCAAAATTAATCCACCTAGCGGTCAGACCCTGCAGTCCGGTCTGTCTGTCTGTCTGTCTGATTCTTATAGCCTCGAAAACTACAGAACCGATCGACGTGAAAATTTGTATGTAGGGATTTTTGGTACCGATAAAGGTTCCTATGATAGTTTGAGACCCCTCCCTCTTTTGAAAGGGTGGGGTCCCATACAAATGAAACATAAATTTCTTCACAACTCAAGAACAAACCAAGCAAATGAAACCGAATATGGCATGTGGATGTTTTAAGGGGTAACAAATATGTCCATACTAGTTGGACGCCCCTCACTTTTCTGGAAGGGAGGGGTTCCATACAAATGAAACACAAATTTCTGCACATCTCAAGAACTAATCAACTAAATGGAACGAAATTTGCCAGGTGAATGTTTTTAGTGGTAACAAATATGTTCCATAATCGACCACAGGCAACATTTTGGATTGTAAGATGGTAACTTCCGGTTTCTGAAAAACAACCAAAAATGGCCGCTTTCCACCCAATATCATAATAGCCGGATCTAGAATGATACACAGGAGCTAAAATCGACCACAGATTCCATTTTGAGTTCTAAGATGGCGACTTCCGGTTTCTAAAAAACAGCTGAAAATGACCAAATACCACCCAATATGAGTGTTTCTTTAACCAGTATGTCGTTCAAAATCCAGAAATTGTCTCCAAATGCCGTAATGAAATCCAATATGGCAACTTCCGGTTTCGAAAAAACAGCGGCAAACGACCAAATACCACCCAATATTGGTATTTCCGGAATCGTATTGGTACACTGGAGCCACAAATCGACTTTAGACAACATTTTGAAGTTTAAGATGGCGAATTCCGGTTTCTGAAAAACAGCCTGAAATGAACGATTCCCAATAAATATGAGTATCTTCGGAACCAGAAAGATGCACAGAAGCTAAAAATTAACCACAGACACAATCTTGAATTTGAAGATCCAGTGTCTGGCAAACAGCCAGATATGACCAAATACCATTCAATATGAATGTTTTCGAACCAGAATTACGCCCAGATGACAGAAATTGATTTCACATGCAATTTTAAAGTCCAAAATGACGACTTTCGGTTTCTGATAAACAGCCCAAAGTGACCAAATACCACCCAATTTGTGTATCTCCGGAGCCAGAATGTTGCAAGTAGCTAAAAATTGACAGCCTGAAATAACCAAATACCATATAATATGAGTATCTTTGGAACAAGAATGATGCAATGAGCTAACAATTGACCTCAAGCACCATTTTGAATCAATATGGATATTTCCGTAATCGAGATGATGCATAGAAACCAAACATTGACCCTGAACACCATTTTGATTTCAAAGACGATCGCTTGTAGTAGCCAGAAATGACCGATGATGATGTTGAAAATGACCGAATACCACCCAATATGAATATATTCAGAATTAAGGCGATGTACAGAGCCAAAAGTCAAGGATGTTATCGTTTCGATAAAACCAATCATTTCAAACGATATGTTATTTGACTTTGATCATATCCTATGGCCGATTAGTCGTGCATTTGCAGACTTTAAACACATCGCAGGGAATCAACGAATTTGGAACGTTCGAATAGTACGATACTACATTTAAATTATGTTGAGACCACATATATCGATCAAAGCAGGTGAAGTTTTCAATAGTCTTTGAATTACTTTTCTCTCCTTAACTTTTGAGCCACATATCAAATTGTTATGAAGTTTGTTATTTGTAAGTTTAAGACATGACTCGTTCGTATGACACTAATTATGTTCAAATAAGTAATGTAATCTTTGAGATAATAGACTTTCGTTGTTTTATTAACAATTTAATACATAACGGTTGCTTAAGTTCGATTATAATCAAATGAAATGGGAACGTATAGGGCAGCCAAACTGTAAAACCACGTGTTCAATCATAATTCATCCGTTGATTCTTAACTTGCCCGCTCATCTGATAATAATATTGATCAAATCGGTTGTGTAGTTTCTGAGATAATGAAGTTTCGTGATTTTCACATTTCGGTACATTACAGACGAAGTTACAGTTCGATTACAGTTAAATTCAATAGGGTGTTATGAGGCAGCTAGACTTATTAATTGACACTAATTTTGTGGAAATCGGGTCAGCCATCTCTGAGAAAAGTGAGTGAGTTCAAGTAGTCTTCGGAATATGTTCTTTTTCATAGCTGGATTTCACATTTTTAAACACAACAGGCAAAGTAATAGTCCGATTGCGAAACAAATCAATAGGGTTTTATGTGGCAACTAGGCCTTCCATTTAACACTTATTTTATAAAAATCGTTTCAGCCATCTCTGAGAAACATGAGTGAGATTAAACAGTCTTCAGAACACGTTTCTTTTCATAACTTTTGAACCACAAGTTTTGAACCACAAGTTTATAAAATTCAAAAGTTAAGGGTATTTCAGGTAGCCCGTTCATTTGAAACTAATTTTGTTCAAATCGGTTGTGTAGTTTTTGAGATAATCATGATTCATGATCATGATTTTTTCATTTTGATACAAAACCGCTAAACTAAAAATCCTATTACAATAAAATTGAATAGGGTCTTATGGGATAACAAGACCTTTCATTTGCAATTAATTTCATGAAAATCGGTCCAGCCATCTCTGAGAAAAGTGAGTGAGAATGAAAATCTGCACGTACACGTACACAGACACATAGACACACATACAGAAATGCTCAGCTCCTCGAGCTGAGTCGAGTGATATATGCCATTCGGTTCTTTGGAGCACTTCTATACTTTCGGTTTTGCTAGCGATTGCTATACCTTTCTATGAGAAAGGCAATGAATGTTGAGAAAATAGTACTAATATTTATTTTGCCGAGGTGGAGGGATAGTGTTACCGTCGATTACAAAATCCTCTTAGATTTTTATTTTTGCACTAGTTGAACGTTCCCGGCGATGCTCGGAATCAAAAGTTTCAAAATAAGAAATCATTTTTTATAATTCATTGCATTATTAGCACAACTCACTTCAAAAATATTTCACATCTTATACGTCCAACATCACTTTAAGTACTTTAACATTCTGAGAACGCACAAAAGGGAAATATCCATATTGGATTGCATTTTGTGATTTGAGGATGTTTTACAGAAACTGAAAGTCGCCATTTCAGATTTCAAAATGACGTATGGAGTTTGTAAGTTTCGGAAGTATTGGCCAAATACCACTTTAGATTATTTTCCTGAAACCAGAAGTCGTTATTTTGGAAAATGTTATGTGGGGTCATCCCAGTTCCGAATACACCACACTCGGGTGATAACCGGATATTCGTCAATCGTTTACAGTAAAACCTCTTTTTATGTAACTTTTAGAAGAAAGAAATCAAAGTAAGAAGAATATTGCGTGACCATTCATGCTTAGTTCTCCTCTATAATCATGTCTAAAGAGATAACATGTGAATTTCTATAACGAAAATGTTTGTTGGTGTCCAAGGAACACGTCTGAGAAGAAGTTAACGTTTTTATCCACATAACTATGCAGAAATTAAAAAAAAAATTAAACCAATGAAATGCGGCCTTTCCTCCAGCCAAATGTCCCAAAATCTAGTTTAGGTAAAAGTAAAAAAGTTAATCGAATACCGTAATGTGTTACTATTCACAAAACTCTGAAAACATCACAAATGTAATTTTTTTCTGCTCGACTCGCACCAAATTAAAACATAAATTCTTCTGCAAGATAATATTTGCAGATGTTGAAGGAACAACGAACATTTTATTGAAAAAAAAAAAATACCGGCGAATTGAGCTCATGCTCAAAAAGTCAAAATTTTGCATGTCCTATTATATGTAGAATATATATAAATTTTAAAAAGAGTATTTTAATGTGTTTTTCTGTGTGCAGAAAATCATTTATCATCAACTTTCAGCAATAAGATTCCTATCAATATTAACAAACATTTCAATGAAGAACAATTGCATTAAAGTCGCTTTTTACGCGAGTTTTTTACGTGGCTTTTTTTACGCGGATTCCGGAATTCACGTGGTTTTTTTTACGCGGATTCCGGAATTCACGCGTTTTTTTTACGCGGATTCCGGAATTTACGCGGTTTTTTTACGCGGATTCCCGAGTTTACGCGGTATTTTTTTTTTGCGCTGATTTCGGTTTTTCTTCACTCGGGTTGCAGAATTACCGCAGGTTTTTTTTACGCGGATTCTGGAATTTACGCGTTTTTTTTGCGGATTACGGAATTTAGGCGGTTTTTTTTTCTACGCGGCACGTATCCCCCGCGTAGAAAGCGACTTTAGTGTACAGCTTTGAATTTCGATTTAGAGGCAAATTGAATTCAAATATTCATGATATTGCTTGTTTAACGTAGTGTTGTGAATAATATCTCAATTTTCAGTAATCAAAAATCTGTTATTTTTACTCAAAAGTCTTTCCCGAACATAAACAACCATTTCAATGGAAAAAATCATATATCATAGCTTTGAATTAAGATTTAGAGACAAATTGAGCCAAAATATTCACGATATTGCATGTTTTACTCAGTTTTGTGAATAATATCTCTATTTTCAGTTATCAGATAACTATTTTTTTCATCTCGAATGTCATTTCTGAATATCAACGAACATTTTATTGAAAAAAATCACGTGTCATCGCTTTGAATTCTGATTTAGAGACAAATTGAGCCTAAAAAATTATGGTTTTGCATTTTTCATGTGGTTTTGTGGAAAATATTCAAATTTCAAATAATCAGATACCTATTGTTTCTCCCTCAAATATCTTTCCTCGAGTTTTGATTTAGAAGCAAATTCAGCATAAAAGTCATGATTTTCCATGTTTCACATAGTTTTGTGAATAATATCTCGAGGTTTAGTAATTAGATACCTGTTTTTTTTCTCAAATGTCTTTCTAAAACATCAACGAACGTTTTAATGAAACAAGAATCGCATGTCATCGCTTTGAATTTTGATTTGGAAACGAATTAAGTATAAAAAGTCATAATTTTGCATGTTTTACGTAGTTTTGTGAATAATATCTCAAGTTTTAGTGATCAAATACTAATTATTTTTCCTCAAATGTTATTTCCTGAACATTAACCAACATTATATTAAAAAAAGAATCATATGTCATCGCTTTAAATTTCGATTTAGAGGCAAATTTAGCACAGAAAGTCATAATTTTGCATGTTTTACGAAGCTTCGTGAATAATATCTCAAGTTTTAGTAATTAGATACCTATTATTTTTTCTCGAATGACTTTCCTGAAATCAGCGAACATTTTCATGTTAAAAAAACCTACATGTCACCGCTAATTATTTTTGATTCAGAACGATTCAAAATGATGATGGTTACTGTACACCTCAGAGACTATGTGAATAATATCAATAGGATCAAGCGTTACGGAATTCCATTTTTATATAGTAGATGTATTTTTTGTTAAACTTTCACGTTTATATTTGAGGGTTTTAATTAGCAGGGTTAGTAAAATATATTTATATAAGAATGTTGTTTGTAAAAATAGGTTAGTAGGGTTAGTCAAAATATAAAAAATAAATGTAACGAAATTTGTTACCACACTGAACAATATACACGTCACACAGTGGGTACAAGTGGGTGGTAAAATGGGCAGCACCCATCCTGTATGACAGATTAGTTGAGGGGAAGAAAATCTGTTATACAGATGGGTGTCAAATTAATTGAGGCGCGAAATATCGCGCAGCCATCGAGAATTATTGGCGCAGAAAACTGTGCGAAAAGCTTTCTTGGTGGCTCAAGATGCCAGCCATCATTAGGTAGTATCTGGTAGTCGTGTGCTTAACGTTGCAGTTTTGAAAATTAGAAGCTTTTTTGTACGAGTTATTAGTGGCAACAGTTGTTGCGGACCATGAATCGACCAAGTGAACGTGTATTAGACCGTGGCATGCGGCTAAATCAGCACACGATCGGCCTAGCGAGCCCTGGATGCACGTACGTCTAACCCGTAAAGGACCAGCGACAGTCCTCTGGCTTGGAGTCATCACTGTAAAGGAGGACTTACCCCTCTCGGCACGGTCACTCCGGTATCGTTCTGGGCCTGTCGATCTCCGTCAACGAGGGAAGACCAGAGAGAAACACAGTAGCAGCAGACAACGGTTTTATTTTGAACACCCCCGCTCCCCGCCTCCGTCGATAACCACAGTAGCGTCAACCCGCAGTAGAAACGTCGCAGAGCACCACGCCACAGCAGCGGCAGCAGCGTCGCCCACACCGAGCAGTAGGAGCGTCAACTTAAGCAGCGGTACGTACCGAACCTCCACCCATACCCACACATATTCACACTTACCACAGAAAAGATAAACAAATTAGTAATATTCCCGCTAAAAATAGTAACTTTTAATAAAATAAAGTTTGCCTTTCTCCTAGAAAAGTATAGCAATCACTGGAAAAACCAGAGGTATAAAAGTGATCCCAATGGCCGAATGTCATACACCACTCGACCCGTTTCGACGAACTCAGCATTTTCTGTATGTATGTATGTATGTATGTACGTGTGTATGTGTGTGTGTATGTGCAACTTTTTATTCTCACTCACTTCTTGCAAATGAAAGGTATAGTTGCGCCATAGAATATTTCAAAATGGTATTTAAGATAATCTCTGGCCTCTGAGCGTCGTTCTGGTTGAAGAAACTCCCATGTTGGGTGTTATTCGATTATTTTCGGCTGTTTCCCCGAAACCGGAAGTCGCCAACCTAGAATTTAAAATGGTATCTGTGGTCGATTTCAGCTGCTGTGTATCATTCTAGACCCGGAGATACTCATGTTAGATGGAAATCGGCCATTTTTGGCTGTTTTCCATAAACCAGAAGTTGTCATAGTACAATTCATAATGGTGCCTGAGGTCAATTTTTAGCTTCTTGCAACATTCTGGCTTCGGAGATACTCATATTGGGTGGTATTTGGTCACTTTCTGTTATCTGGGCGTAATGCTGGTTCCGAAAACATTCATATTGAATGGTATTTGGTCATTTCCAGCTGTTTTCCAGAAACCGGAAGTTGCCATCTTACAATTCAAAATGTTGTCTGAAGTCGATTTGTGGCTGCAGTGCATCATTGCGATTCCGGAAATACCCATATTGGGTGGTATTCGGTCGTTTGCCGCTGCTTTTCCGAAGCCGGAAGTCGCCATTTTTGATTTCATGATGGCATTTGGAGACAATTTCTGGACTTTGAACGTCTTACTGGTTAAAGAAACACTCATATTGGGTGATATTTGGTCATTTTCAGCTGTTCTCCAGAAACCGGAAGTCGCCATCTTAGAATTCAAAATGGTATCTGTGGTCGATTTTAGCTCCTGTGTATCATTCTAGTTCCGGATAATATAATATTGGGTGGAAATCGGCCATTATTTGTTACCATTAAAAACGTTCACCTGCCAAATATGGTTCCATTTAGTTGATTAGTTCGCGAGATGTGCAGAAATTTGTGCAGAAACATGTGCTTCCAGGAGAGGGAAGGGCGTCGAACCATTATGGACACATTTGAGCCGTTGCGGAACAGAGTGGTCTAAAGACTATTTTTTTCGAAAATGAGTTTTTTGCATGAACTGCATCTACTCAAGAAGCTGAAGTTGGGAGATTAAAAAATTTCGAAAAATCGAACTTTAAAGCTGATTTATATCGTGTTGAAATTTCGTCCGAAACAGGAAGGCCATTCTGTTTCGGAACAGAGTGGTCTATGTACATAAATCGGTGTAATACTAACATGTAACACGTAACATGTAACATATTACATGTGATAAGTAACATGTCACTTGTTCTGTACATGTGTGTCATAAAATGTAACATGTTACACGTAATGTTACACGAAAAATGTAACATGTAAAATATTATGTAACATGTAACATGTTGTGTTACATGTAATGTTACACGTGACATATTACATGTGACATGCTATATGTATCATATAACATGTGACACTAGCCATTTTATACGAGTTACCGTCATTTTCATTGTCATTTACCAGGCTTGTGTACATAGACCACTCTGTTCCGAAACGATTCGAAGATTCCAGTGAATATATATATGAAGTCAGAGTGGTCTATGTACATTGGTGAGATAAAATCACCGATTTCGCAAAGCAACCGTTAATTTTATGTATCCCAATCAGCGATAGAAAGAAACGATTATGATCCGATTGTCGTTTTATCCTGAAGTGTACAGATCACGATGTGTTCAAGTAATGAATAAACTTGAATCCTCTCAGTACTAACAAAATGTTGATGCATTGCTCACTCGGAAATAATAAATACATAACTAGACTATATACAGCTCTTAGAAGAGAGTGATCCGCGCAACTCGTTGTGTTTTTTTCTCCGTACGTGGCTCGTCGCACGAGGTAAACTATGGCAAAAGCGAATAATAAACTTGACTTGTCCCCTTCGTATCACAGTGACGCAGTAGCAATGATGTGGTGCGGTTACGGCGGGAGGGAGAGTTATTTTAAGCTATCGGACAACTTGGGCAACGATTGTTTCCGGCAGGTTTGCTACACAAATTGATGAAAAACTACTGGAGTAGGTAGTCTGAAATATGATACATAATATTTTTTTGTTTTATTCATTTAAAAAAAGGCTGCTTAAGCAGGTAATACAAAAATAAATAGGTACCTAACTTTGCTATTATTCAATTACGTTGGGCTTGCGGTTATGTCGAAGAATTTATCCGCCTCTTGTTTTGATTATGATTTGGTGAATGGAACATTTTCCTCATATTAATTTGAGAGGTAGGGCTAAGAGGGGTGAGAGAGGAGGTGGCTGCCTGATATAAATAAATTAAAAAAAAACGCAAGGTTGGCATAATTTGCGTGCTTGATCGTGGATCGTGGACGCGAAATAAACGCAATAGTCATCTTCGCGTGCTAATTAGTAGACATTCAAATGCTTGATCCTATCTCTTAAAACTAATTTCTTTTTAGTCATATTGAACTAAGATTTTTAGTAAACATAACAATAATTCTTTTCTAGCAACAATAAGTTTCAGGGTACGCACATAGGGGTATTTTGAGTGAAAAGTTTGAAAAAATGATTTTCATGCACAATAACGCTGAAATTTTCATATTTAGCAATTTCTATGTCTTTAATATGAAAATTATAATTGAAAGATAAATAATATCTACGTAGCAGTGATAAATAACTTTTCTTATACAAGTTTTTAAAATCATTTATATCGGCTCGGAAGAGGCTGTTAGCGTCAAAAGACCTCGCAATTGACCTGTACACCAAACAGTTGACCGCGAAGTAATGATTAATAATAACGAACAAAAATTCGAGATCCGAATCGGGATGTAGTTCTGAAGTTTTGCTTTTACGCAGACAGCTTCAATACAGACTGCACAAAAATAAACGATTACACAAAAACACATTTAGCTGGAATTATATTCTTTTTTATATTTGATTTTTATACAGTTAAACGAAGTAATATACAAAAACGTTTATTTGGCAGACTCATCCTAAAAATCGTACCCAAATATTACAACGACATCCTTAGAGGAATTCATTTGTTTTGGAACCAAGAGACTCAAAGTATCATTCATTGTAGAGAAGCGGATTTCGTGTCGATTAGATGCTGTCCACGTGCGCATGATATCTGCTTTAAAAACACTCATTCGTTGTTTAAGCATCTTTCGCGAATTCGAAAACGATTCATTATTTGGAATAACTTCGCCTCCAAAAAATCAAATTTTTCATTCCACGGTGTGGCAAAGGATTTTTGAAGCCATTTTCAAAGAAGTTTCCTCTGAAAGTGGAAAACAGTCTGAAACACGTCGCGATTAAAAAAAACTCATAAATTAAAAAAAAAATATTGAATAGGATTGCATGAAATCATGATATATCACAAACGCGCAAACATGCGCAGGTTTTTTTCTGGACGTGTTTAAGGACACTCGTATCTACTCAAAAATGAGTTTCTTTATGCACAGAAACGCCCAGAACATGAGCTCAATTCGAAAGGAAAAATATCCATAATTGGCAATGCAAAATATACAGTCAACAAGACACCAAACCCTTCATCTAAAATGTTCAAAACTTAATGCATACCTTTCATTTGAAGATCCATATTTGAAACAGGCCGAATAAAATCACCAGTATTATAAATTCCACCGAAAAAATCACAAAACTTCGTATTCAAAATCTGCTTTGCTTTTGCCTTTCAGTTTACAGCTGTTGTGAGCCAAAAACAGAACAAATTAAGGCAAAATAGTTGCCATGGGATACCCCTACTATCTATGAATCTAGTGGTATTAATTATGGGGGTTCAATAATAATTTTGAATTTTGCAATTTATTCCAATTTTTGCACTCAAATACCCCTATGTGGTACGTTTCGTTCGTTGCCTTTTGGATTGACTCTTTTTTACAAGGATCACTGCGTTACTTATTGGTACGTAGGAGAGAGGGGGGGGGGGGTAGTAGAGACAGTTACGTAACTATCATGTTTGCTCGAAATTGAATATTTCGGAGGCGGGTCAGACTGATTAGTGTTACGTAATTTTAAAGGGGGGGGGGAGAGTCATGTCGAACGCTACCTATCGTTAAATAAAAGGAGGAGGGGGTCTGGAATCTAGATTTTTAGCGTTACGTAATTAGTAATATAGCACGTCGATGTTGTACCATCATGTTACATATCAGAGCAATTCCATCACAAAAACGGATCGACCATTGCAAATATTTTTATAGCCAAAACGGTTCGTTTGATCGGTGTGAGGTCTTCGGCAATGACGTAGATAATGATTTCATCTTTAAAAAAAATACACTCTAAAACATTTATTTTAAGAGATTCAAAAGTGAAATTAAAAATTAATTAGCTAAAAAAGCTCATTTTTTTAAATCCATTTCATTTTATAAAAACAACGAAAGATTACCTAAATATTGAGAACTGTCCGATCATGGAGATATCGATTATATTAGGGTGCCAGCCAAAATGGTCATCTCGGGTTTTAAAAAAAAAACCTGCACAAAAAGGTTCATCTGCTCGGAAAAAAACCCTGTGCAAAATTTCAGCTCAATCAGACTTAAAAAGGGGTGGCGCAAAGCGATTGAAGTTTAGCCTTTTTGAAAACCGAAAAATCACCCAAGGAGGGGGTACGTGAAATTTCGGTTTTTGAAATTTTTTTTTGATGCCAAATGACTTTAAAACGCATGAAACGTCGAGAATTGGTGTCATCTGAAAAAAATATATTTTTGCAAAAATTGACTCTGGGACTTTGTCGTTTTTTCAATTGTGGAAGGCGGAGTTTAAAATATTTAGAATTTATTCAATGAAATTGATCGCTAGTCTCTCAAAATAGCTTGTATAATGATATAAACTGTAACTATTAAAAAAAAAAAAGGTTAGAAGAAAAATTAAAAATTGATTATTCAAATGAGCTCATTTTTGTTTTTTTTTAATAAAACCTACAAAAGATTACCAAAACAATAAAACCAGTCCGATCTATTAGAAATTGAAAAAAAAAATCCTTTCAATTATTTCTTTAAAAGGAATGTTTTTCTTTTGGAAGGACAAAATATTATCTACAACTTTGCCGAAGACACTATGTCAATCAAACAAACCGTTTCGACTGTAGACATATTTTTAATTTTAGTTTAGTAAAGCGGGCAATATATGCAGTTTGCGAGGATGCGAAAATGAACGGGAATAGAAGGTGTGACTTTTAGGCTTAGAAAAAATTTTCCCTCGTCCAGACGGGACACGAACCCGCAATCTCCGGCAAGGTGTTTTGGCCAATTAAACTACTGGGAGAGGTATAACTAGTTCTAAACCAAAGTCGAATCACCCTCTACTATTGTGTTCCCGTATCTCAGCACGCCAACGATAAACTGCACACACTGCCCGGTGGGAGTTTATTTTTGTAACTGAGAAAGTGATCTCTTCACGCACACAGTGTATAACGACTTATTATATCTACAGTGGCGCAAGCGATGAGACACGTCAGTTGCTGGCTAGACTCCAAACGCGTATCACGGAAGAGCTCCGTTGGCTAAACTTACTTTACGAACTAATTTCATTTTTGTCATATGACTTACATTTTAAGTTTAGTAAAGCGGGCAATATATAATTTTTTTCTAAGCCTAAAAGTCACACCTTCTATTCCCGTTCATTTTCGCATCCTCGCAAACTGCATATATTGCCCGCTTTACTAAACTTAAAATGTAAGTCATATGACAAAAATGAAATTAGTTCGTAAAGTAAAAATATTTTTAATTTCCAATAGAGCATTGTATGAGGAATTAAGAATATTTGTACAATCAAAAAGGTTTATTTGAAAAACAAAAATAAATTAAAAATAAATAACTTTCTTTTTTGATTTCTCCATGACCAGTTTCGTTGTTCAGGTAACCTTTCGTAGTTTTTATAAAAAAAACCGTTTTTTCAAGTGGGCTGTTTTGGATAATAAATTTTTAACTTTGTTTTAATTTTTTTTTTCAAAATATCAATAATATGTTTTCAGAGTGTATATTTTTTTTTGAAAGACAAAACTATTAGTTACAACTTTGCCGAAGACGTCACACCCTTCAAACGAACTGTGTTGGCTCTAAAAATATTTGTAATACACTGGGGTCTTTTTTACGCGGGTTATTTTATATGCGGTTTTTTATGCGCGACTCTTTTTACGTGATTTTTTACAATAACGCGGATTTTTTATCGCGGTATTTTGAAATAACGCGGAATATTTTTACGCGATTTGGAAGATTATTTTTACGCGGTATTAGCTAAGTTTAGTATAGGTAAATCCAATAAAGTAAAAAATCAATCGTATGGTTCATGACAATAAGATATTCTATTTTATTAATCTGAATAATGCATATTTCTAATATATTTGCTGTTATGAAATAATAAACTATTTCCGTTGATTCTGGAAAGAGAAACAAAAATACATTAATAATCGTATAACGATACGAGTCAGGGTCGTTGCGATTGACTACCGATTAAGAAACGAAAGCATGTGGCAAAATTATTATAAAAACCTAAATTAATCCACCTAGCGGTCAGACCCAGCCTTTCTCATTCAAACTTATTATTTGTAAAAATAGATTAACATGAACGCTTCGATCCAATAAATGTATATTCACTCTTTAGGTTCTAAAAAATTGATGTTGTTATCTGTACATATTAAAATGCAGTCCGGTCTGTCTGTTTGTCTGTCTGATCCATATTGGCTCAAAAACTACCGAACCGATCGACATGAAAATTTGTGTGTAGGGGTTTTTGGTGCCGATAAAGGATCCTATGATAGTTTGAGACCCCTCCCTCTTCTGGAAGGGAGGGGTCCCATACAAATGAAACATAAATTGCTGCACAACTCAAGAACAAACCAAGCAGGTAAAACCGAATTTGGCATGGGGATGTTTTAAGGAGTAACAAATATGTCTATAATAGTTGGACGCCCCTCCCTTTTCTAAAAGGGAGGGGTTCCATACAAATGAAACACAAATTTCTGCACATCTCAAAAACTAATCAACTAAATGGAACCAAATTTGGCAGGTACATGTTTTTAGTGGTAAATAATATGTTTATAATGCTTTGACACACCTCCTTATTTTGTAAGGGAGGGGTGCCATACAAATTGAACACAAATTTCTTCACATATTGAGAAATAATCAACTAAAAGGAACCAAATTTGGCAGGTGAATATTTTTAGAAGTAACAAATATGTGCATCATGGTTTGACACCCCTCCCTTTTCTATAATGGAGGGGTCCCATACAAATGAAACACAAATTTCGCACAGCTCATGAACCAATCAAGAAAATACAACCAAATTTGGTATGAGAATGCTTTAAGGGGTAAGAAATATGTTCCATAATCGACCTTAGGCAGCATTTTGGATTGTAAGATGGCAGCATCCGGTTTCAGGAAAACAGCCAAAAATGGCCGATTTCCACCCAATATAATAATATCCGGATCTAAAATGATACACAGTAGTTCAAATCGACCACAGATACCATTTTGAATTCTAAGATGGCGACAATAATGCAAGAAGCTAACCTCAGACACCATTATGAATTGTGTAATGGCAACTTCTGGTTTCTGGAAAACAGCCAAAAATGGCCGATTTCCGTCTAACATGAGTATCTCCGGGTCTAGAATGATACACAGCAGCTGAAATCGACCACAGACCCCATTTTGGATTCTAGGTTGGCGACTTCCGGTTCCTGGGAAACAGCCGAGAATGATCGAATTGCTGCACAACTCAAGAACAAACTTTAATATATCACTACTAGGTAAAATAAGGTCAGTGAACTCTAAGGATTTCGGATCAGAGATCAACGAACTGTATCAAGAATCTTCTGCCGCTCGAGCCCAGCTCAGCGGTATTTATTTGCATCGCTTTCGCGCGTGTTGGTAAACACGCTGTACGCTTTACATATTCAAAATTCTGATCGGCCTTAGCCTTTGACTTGGTCTTTTTCCGTACACCACAATTCTTCCTCTCTTAGATTTTGAATACATTTACAATGCAAATAATTAAAAAAAATATAATTAATATAATTTTGTGTATTTAATTTGAATTGCGTTCTTTAACGTTCTAATTTGTAAAATTTGTTCCATTTCCAAAATGTGTCCATTGACACAATATACAATTCTAATTTTCAGAATGTGTCCATTGACACTCTTATTTATAATACAATATTTTTTTGTAAAATATGCTTATAGATATAATTGTTTAATTATTTTAATTATTATTTTTCAGATAGCGTCCATTGACACCGATATCTTTTTCTAACTAATTTATTTTATTTTCAGATAGTGCCCGTTGACACCTATATCTTTTCATTAACAATTAATTTAATTTTTTTCTTTCATTTGTGTCCTTTGACACACATCACCAAAATCATTCAGTTTAGCTTTTTAATTTTCATTTTTGTTTTTGTTTTACCTTCATGTTCTCTCTTCTGTACTTAATTCTTTCTGACCGTCTCGGAGCCGATGATCCTGCTGCGCTATTAGTACCATCATCCATCCGCAATCTCTTAAGGTCGTTCTCTAATACTTCGTCAGAGAAACCAAAGAACTCGCAACCTGAAGTGGATCTTTCACGCTTGCAGGTCCTCCTGCACGGAACAGTCAAATTATGCCTCACACTAGTTGTTTTTGGGACCTTCAATTGCTCGCGATGCGCCTTTAGCACCACGTTTCCAATACTGATCTGGAAAATTGTAGGAGAACACTGTTTAATGAATTTTGCTTCTACCCATCTGGAAGAGTCTTTAATATTATGATTTTTGTACCAAATGTTATCTCCTAACTTCAATCGAGCAATTGGATCAAGCAAATTTGTTTGCTTAAAACTAGGAATATCACAGATTGTTATTTTTCTATCATCAAAAGAATCGTCATTAATCTTTGGTTTATTTATTTTCTTTGGATTAATCAAATCCAATAAAATATTTGGTGTATATGTAAATATTTTCTCTGATGGAAAAGTTCCATCCTTTGGCAAGCAAGAATTTCTATAATTTATCAGAAACAAGTTAATCTGATTCTCCGTATCCATCTGCCTAACATCTTCATCGAACAGGAACCTTTTGAAAACTTCCTTTACAATCCTTACCGACCTTTCGGCTTGCCCATTACTAGAGGGATTGTAAGGAGGGCTTTTCATGACTACTATTCCTTGCCTTTACAAAAATGATACAAAAACAGACGAATTAAAGGGTGGACCACCATCCGTCACCACCACATCCGGAAGACCAAATCTTGCAAAAAGAGAAACAAATTTCCTAATAACCTTGCTTGCATCAGTTCCATAACGCATCCATTCTACTTCGGTCCATTTAGAATAACTGTCAACAATTAACAAAAATATCTTTTGACCGAAATAAAAAAAATCGGCATGTATTCTACTAAACGGACAAACCGAAGGAACCCAATGCGTTTGTGTCTTGCTTTTGGGAACTATTGCCATCTTATTACACGATACACATGCTTGGACGAAAGCCTCTATAGCTGCGTTGATGCCAAACCAGTACACAGACCTACGAGCCATCTGCTTCATTTTCACGACACTCGAATGGTTTACATGTAACAGTTTTAAAATATCTCTATGCATGCTTCTTGGAATAACAACTCTGTCCTGGAAGATCAGACACCCGTCAATTAGTTCTAATTCGTGTCTATTAGAGTGGACATTTAATAATTCCTTGTCTATCTTCTCAGGCCAACCATTCTGATAATAATTGATAATTCGTTGTAAAAACCCATCACGACTCGTTTCCTTGGCAATCTTGGTATATTTTACGGGAAGTTCCTGAGAAAAATTTATGCTTTTAACGAATTCTCTGTCATATTCTTCAGGAGTACCTAAGTCAAGAGGAAAACGCGAGCAAAAATCTGCATTACCCATTTGAGCAGATGGTCTGTAACATATATTAAAGTCATAAATTGACAACTCCAAAATATACCGTATAAATATATCTAGTTACATAAATCGCGTTTTTACCAGATCTCCCAAAAATTCCAACCAAAGGTTTATGATCTGTGTACACCGTAAAACTCTGACCATATAAAAATTTGTGAAATTTTTTGATTGTGCTTACTAAAGCCAAAGCCTCTAAATGTAGGATCGGGTAAGAACGTTGTGCTTTGTTTAGAGAGAAAGAAGTGAAACAAACTGGTTTTTCTACACCGTTAACCATGTGCGCCATAACTCCACCTAGTCCATATCCTGATGCATCTGTCACAACTACAATTGGTTTCTTTGGATCGTAATATTCTAAAATATTTGCATCCAACAAAGCCTTTTTACTATCAACGAAAGCCTCTTCGCATTTTTTATCCCACTCAAATTTTACGTCTTTTTTAAGTAGCTGATACAGACAAAAAAGTTTAGAGGACAAATGTGGAACAAATTTGCCATAATAATTAATAAGGCCCAAAACAGCTTTAAGCTCCGTAACATTTTTTTGGGGTGGCTGCTTTACTAATAGTAGAAATTTTATCAGGACTAGGAAGCAGCCCCTTATCAGTTATAATGTGTCCCAAATGAGGCAAATTTGATACGAAAAACGAACACTTTTTCCAGTTCACCTTAATGCTTGCCTTGTTTAGTCGATCCAATACGGTATAAAGTTTTTTATGACAATCATCTAAATCAACTCCAGCAATTAAAACATCATCAAGGTAAACCGAAACATTCTCTAAACCAGCCAAAACCTGCTCCATTACCTGTTCTTTATTCTTTATTCTTTATTCTTTATTTGTAAAAAATTCATCTGACAAAAATAGTCTTAATGAATGTGCACTTGTCAATTCAACTTAAAAACTACGACGAACTCTCATTGCGAAATTGTGTGATGGTGTGCCAAAATCAAAAAGGTCTTCTACTTTGGAGAATGATCGAATACTGCAAGCTAACGGGTCGTTAAATCCGAAATTAGTACGGTGAAAGCTAGGTTGTAGTAGTCCAGTAGAGCGAAGAAGACGCTGTGAAGCCCGGAAATTCATTTTGGAAAGGATATTTGGTGAATCGATTTCAGAGTTCAGAGCTTTAGCTACGAACACCGCTTGTTGAACTTCTCTGCGCCGTTGCAATGTGTCAATCCCAAGAAGACGACAACGGTCAGGATATGGAGGTAGGTTAATCGGGTCACGCCACGGAAGATTTCTTAACGCAACTCGCACGAATCTTTTCTGCACTCGCTCAAGTCGCAAATTCCAGACTAGTTGTTGAGGACACCAAACCAAGCTAGCATTTTCGAGGAGTGGCCGAACGAGAGCACAATACAACGCCTTCATGCAATGGGGGTCCTTGAAGTCGCGAGCAATTTTCGAAACGAAACCAAGTTGTCTCGTGGCTTTAGCGATTATATTAGTACGATGCAGATTGAACGTAAGCTTCGTATCCATTACAACTCCAAGGTCACTAACGTGGTCAACTCTTGTTAGGTTTTGATTATCGATTTGATAGTTGAATAATATTGGATTCACTTTGCGATGAAAGGTCATTACTTGACATTTACTAATGCTGACCGTCAGCAAGTTTTTGCGGCACCAATAAACAAACTTGTCCAAAAGCCCTTGTAGCCGCCAACAGTCGTCGATGGAGCGTATTATCAAATACAGCTTAAGATCGTCTGCGTACACTAGTTTACAACCAACATCTAACAGCAAGGAAACGTCATTGAAGAACAGCGTAAACAGCAACGGCCCTAAGTTGCTACCTTGTGGAACGCCGGAGGTATTTGAGAACTGTGACGAGCAGCAGGAATTAATGTGCACTCGTAGAACTCTGTCACATAAGTATGAACTAAGCCAACCAACATACCTCTGCGATGCACCAAGCCGTGAGATTTTTTTTAATAATATTTTATGGTCAATCCGATCAAACGCTGCTTTCAAATCTGTATAGATTACGTCGGTTTGAGCTTTTTGTTCCATGTGCGATATACAAGTCGAAGTGAAGTCAAGCAAATTCGTACTTACTGAGCGGCCAAGCATAAAACCGTGTTGGTCACTAGAGATATAACTCCTTGTACGTAAGAGCATAAACGTACTCACGATTATTTCGAACAGTTTTGATGCAGCAGAAAGACTAGTAATGCCACGGTAGTGCCTAACGTTTCGACGATCCCCGCTTTTAAATATCGGGAACATGTATGAATGTTTCCAAACTGTGGGAAACTTTCCTTGCTCAAAAGATTTGTTGTAAATATGGCGTAAGGGTTCGGCTAAAGCGTTTACACAACGACTTATTATAACTGCCGGGATTCCATCGGGTCCAGCAGAGTACGAATGTTTCAATTTTTTTGCAGCAGCTTTTATCATGTCTGCAGGGATGTGGAATAAATCCAGGTCAACCAAATCGACAGGAACAGACTCAGCAGCAGCCTCAGCGTCGAGATCGGATGTGGTATTATCAGCAAACACAGAGGCAAAAAACTGTGCAAACATTTCACACGTGTCAGGATCAGATTTAGATTCTTGATCATCGAGGCATACATTTGTGGGAATTGTAGCACATTTACGTTTAGACTTAACGAAATTCCAAAAGTTTCTGGGATTTCTTCGAAGGTCTGTCTGAACTCGCATGACGTAACATTTGTACAAGCCAGCATTCAACCGACGATAATCATCACTCGATCGCTTAAAAAAACACTTAGCATCGACTGTTTTAGTACGACGATATTTGTGTCGCCATCGATTGCGTACACGTTTTAATTCTCGCAGACGCGAAGTGGCCCATGGTGGAAAAACTGGCGCTTTTACTAATGGTAGATTCGATTCGAGCCACTGAAGTAAAACATCATTAAACAGCGCCACCATTTGATCAACATCTGGTTGTAGGGAGAGAGTTTCCCAGTTGATACTTTCCAAATATATATTCAGCGCTGCGAAATCAATTTTACGGTAGTTAAGCCTTGTTTCAGTCACTCTAGAGCGCTGTGTTGAGTTACTGGAACTTCGTTCTATTGGCACGGATATGTTTAAAGCTGGGTGATGAGAATCGAGTGGTAATACTAAAGGCGCGACGCACACATCGGCCGCACAACATCGATCTTCAGAGCAAAAAACTAAATCGAGCACACGTCCAAGATGGTTTGTTTCTCGGTTAACTTGCCGGAGATTTAAGAACTCAATACCATCGACCAGCGCCGCACCGGCAGCAGAAAGTACGTTCGAGCTGGTGTGCTGACCGTTATTGTTCCACACAATGCGTGGCTGGTTGTAATCGCCACAGACCAAAACAATTTCGTCGTCAGAAGTGCTTTTGCCACACAGCTCCGCGATCGAGGCAATATGTGCATCAACCGTACCAATCAACTGACTTTTATCAGGCGGAATGTAAATACCACAGAATAGCAGTTTTGCTCCACGCACAGTCGCTCTAACGCAAATTTGTTCCAGACAGTGGCCGTTCGCGGTTTCGACGATAAAGCTCCTGTGTTCTCGCGCAACGGCAATCAGTACGCCTCCAAAGGATATTTTATCACTATTGCGAGCACTACGATCGCAGCGAAATACGTCGAATGTCGATCCGAAAAGTTGCAACGAATTAATACGCTCGTCAAGTCCAGTCTCTGTAAAAATTATAACGTCATAGCAGCATTCACGCGTTGTCAAGAAAACATCGTCGATTTTTGTCCGCAATCCTCTGGTATTCTGATAATAGAGTGAAATCTCTTCTGCGTCAGTTCGGTCACGCTGCAACATCTGTTAAGATCGTCTGCGTACACTAGTTTACAACCAACATCTAACAGCAAGGAAACGTCATTGAAGAACAGCGTAAACAGCAACGGCCCTAAGTTGCTACCTTGTGGAACGCCGGAGGTATTTGAGAACTGTGACGAGCAGCAGGAATTAATGTGCACTCGTAGAACTCTGTCACATAAGTATGAACTAAGCCAACCAACATACCTCTGCGATGCACCAAGCCGTGAGATTTTTTTTAATAATATTTTATGGTCAATCCGATCAAACGCTGCTTTCAAATCTGTATAGATTACGTCGGTTTGAGCTTTTTGTTCCATGTGCGATATACAAGTCGAAGTGAAGTCAAGCAAATTCGTACTTACTGAGCGGCCAAGCATAAAACCGTGTTGGTCACTAGAGATATAACTCCTTGTACGTAAGAGCATAAACGTACTCACGATTATTTCGAACAGTTTTGATGCAGCAGAAAGACTAGTAATGCCACGGTAGTGCCTAACGTTTCGACGATCCCCGCTTTTAAATATCGGGAACATGTATGAATGTTTCCAAACTGTGGGAAACTTTCCTTGCTCAAAAGATTTGTTGTAAATATGGCGTAAGGGTTCGGCTAAAGCGTTTACACAACGACTTATTATAACTGCCGGGATTCCATCGGGTCCAGCAGAGTACGAATGTTTCAATTTTTTTGCAGCAGCTTTTATCATGTCTGCAGGGATGTGGAATAAATCCAGGTCAACCAAATCGACAGGAACAGACTCAGCAGCAGCCTCAGCGTCGAGATCGGATGCGGTATTATCAGCAAACACAGAGGCAAAAAACTGTGCAAACATTTCACACGTGTCAGGATCAGATTTAGATTCTTGATCATCGAGGCATACATTTGTGGGAATTGTAGCACATTTACGTTTAGACTTAACGAAATTCCAAAAGTTTCTGGGATTTCTTCGAAGGTCTGTCTGAACTCGCATGACGTAACATTTGTACAAGCCAGCATTCAACCGACGATAATCATCACTCGATCGCTTAAAAAAACACTTAGCATCGACTGTTTTAGTACGACGATATTTGTGTCGCCATCGATTGCGTACACGTTTTAATTCTCGCAGACGCGAAGTGGCCCATGGTGGAAAAACTGGCGCTTTTACTAATGGTAGATTCGATTCGAGCCACTGAAGTAAAACATCATTAAACAGCGCCACCATTTGATCAACATCTGGTTGTAGGGAGAGAGTTTCCCAGTTGATACTTTCCAAATATATATTCAGCGCTGCGAAATCAATTTTACGGTAGTTAAGCCTTGTTTCAGTCACTCTAGAGCGCTGTGTTGAGTTACTGGAACTTCGTTCTATTGGCACGGATATGTTTAAAGCTGGGTGATGAGAATCGAGTGGTAATACTAAAGGCGCGACGCACACATCGGCCGCACAACATCGATCTTCAGAGCAAAAAACTAAATCGAGCACACGTCCAAGATGGTTTGTTTCTCGGTTAACTTGCCGGAGATTTAAGAACTCAATACCATCGACCAGCGCCGCACCGGCAGCAGAAAGTACGTTCGAGCTGGTGTGCTGACCATTATTGTTCCACACAATGCGTGGCTGGTTGTAATCGCCACAGACCAAAACAATTTCGTCGTCAGAAGTGCTTTTGCCACACAGCTCCGCGATCGAGGCAATATGTGCATCAACCGTACCAATCAACTGACTTTTATCAGGCGGAATGTAAATACCACAGAATAGCAGTTTTGCTCCACGCACAGTCGCTCTAACGCAAATTTGTTCCAGACAGTGGCCGTTCGCGGTTTCGACGATAAAGCTCCTGTGTTCTCGCGCAACGGCAATCAGTACGCCTCCAAAGGATATTTTATCACTATTGCGAGCACTACGATCGCAGCGAAATACGTCGAATGTCGATCCGAAAAGTTGCAACGAATTAATACGCTCGTCAAGTCCAGTCTCTGTAAAAATTATAACGTCATAGCAGCATTCACGCGTTGTCAAGAAAACATCGTCGATTTTTGTCCGCAATCCTCTGGTATTCTGATAATAGAGTGAAATCTCGTCTGCGTCAGTTCGGTCACGCTGCAACATACAGTTATTTAGCAAAGGAGAAACTATATTAGTGGGAGACAAAAGATACTCGCCTCTGGTGGAAACCCGTAGGTTTCCACCTTCCACTAAACAGCACGTTTTGTTTGATTCGGTTATGGTCTCTCCGACAGTGCAGGCACAGCCGGGCGATCGAAGTTTTTTGGTCGTTCGACAAATTCCCTGAAGAGCAATCCTGCGGGCCATGTTGACGGATCTAGAGCTCGGACTTTCATATCAGGATCCAAACCAACTTTGAATGAAACGAAAGACAAGCTGGCAGCATCTTTGCCTCTAGGTACAAGTCGAACCACATCGACTGGAGCAGTAACGTTCAAACAGCGTGAAATAATTTTCTGCACGTCGCTGTCCGAGAGGAGCGGATTTAGACGTGAAAGATACAGCCAGAATTTGTTAGCCACAGGGACAATGGATGGAACCGAAAGATCACTTAAATCAATATCATTTGTCCCACATTCAGATGGATTTGGTATGATAGCATTATCATCAACTCGTCGGCGCTTTGTAGCTCGTTTAGTCCAAACTGGCGTATTCGGTGTTGGTGCTGGCCAATCGAGTTGGATTTGGCCACTCGATAGTTTTTCAATTTTTTTGCCAAGCTCCTCCACAACGTCAGATAGCTGTTGAACTTTGCCAGTTAGTTGAGAAATTGCCGCGCTAGACGATGCTCCCTGGGGTAAACGATTATAAGTAAACAAACCCTTAATAGTATTGATTACTACAAATCTCCTGGAATTCTTTGACAAAGCCAACTGAGTATATGCGCCTTCAAGGTCAAGAGAACAAAACACCTTACACCCAGGAAGCTTGGCGAACAAATCCTGTGCTACGGGAAGCGGATATGTGTTGGGAATGATTAATTTATTTATAGACACCTTACAGTCGATAACCATCCTAATCTCCTGATTTTTTTTCATCACTACTTCTACAGGGGAGGCCCACTCACTAGTCTTAATTGGTGTTATAACTTTTTGCTGTTCTAACATCTCCAAATGCTCTATGACCTTATCTTGCAACCTGTATGGCATATCATAAGCTCTTTTAAATATAGGTGTATCCTCTTTCAGCACCAAATCTGCCTCGTACCCAACAATAGGAGATGAAAAATCTTTAAGAAAAACATTAGGATATTGCCTTTTAATATTTGAAATTGTTTTATCCCTCTGGTTTATGGTACCAACATTGTTTATGGCGGAAAAATTTTTAAAGGATTTTCTCCAATCAGAATGAAACACATCCAACCAGCTGCGCCCTAACAAGGGAAGAAAATCATTCTGACTGTCTAAAATAATCAATTCCAAACGCCTATGAACACCATCAATTTCAACATCAACCAAAGCTTTGCCCAAAATCGATAATTCAGCCCTATTTACAACGACCAATTTCTTCTCACATTTTTCTAATGGTAAATCAAAAAATTTTGCATATAAACGCTTTCCCATAAGAGTGATTGACGAACCACAGTCAACCTCCATTTTAACAAAACGATCTTGAATTTCCACATCAATCAAACAGGGCTCATTAAAATTTGTTTTGTTTGATACCATCATACATGTGAATTCACCTGAGTCATCTGAAGAATCGTCCAACATTAGCTTGAATCTGCTAAACAATTGTTCCAAGTTAGATTCAGCGCTAGTGCCTGGTTGCGGCTCATCGGCAAAACGAACAGTTGGTTTGCGTTGACTGTTGATGTATTTGAAGCATCTCTTCAAAATATGTCCTGGTTTTCCACAAAAATAGCAAGAGACTACCGGTTTGTTGTAATTATATTTTTTCGATCTGCTCCTACTTCTATCTCTGTTATTACTCCTGCTTCTATTTCTCATGTGAAAACCTGACCTACTTCTACTTCTGCTTCTATTTCTACCATTTCGTTCGTTCAAATATTCATCTCGCCTACCCAATCTGTTTTTTATCGAAGCCACCTGTTCTGTTCTACCACTTATCATTCTTGCTCTCGATCCTGCCAACTCTCAATTCACTAACATGCGCTCCGCCGAAGCCAACGTCAAATTTTCCTCGCTTAACATTTTCTGCTGTAAATTTTTGTTGAAAACTCCCATCAAAAGCTTGTCCCTAATCGCGGTATCCTTAAATTCTCCAAACTCGCAGAATTCCGCTTGAAGCTTAACAGCCAAGACAAAATTTTCTGCGGACTCATCCTCCCCTTGAACGCGATTATATAATTTAAATCGTTGTATAAGATCTGATTCTTTTTTATCAAAACGTTCTTTTAATTTCTTAATTATCTCAGCGTATTGCAAGGTGGATAAGTCTCTCGCCGGATACAGCAGTATGAGTTCCTCAAACACTGCTGGTCCGCTAAGCGTTATAAATAAAGCTTTCTGTGAGCTCTCCGGTACATTATTGTACTGAAATACGAACCCTAACCGCTCAACATAATTGGTGAATGAAGCACCAGGGACGTAGGGCTCAATCGAACCGACAATGTTCGAAGCCATTTCAACCAAATCTGCAGCACTAATGAAAAGTAGAGTCACCCTAACGAGTCACAAAAGAGAAAAATAAAGTCGCTTACCAGAGTCGATGTAATTTACCAAACCTTCTCACGCTCTCCGTTTACGATCGGTATAGTGTTGTATGCTGTAGAATCGGAGCAGGAGCGCAAAGCAGAATCGAAATAGACAAATCTCCCGTAGAACCTTTAGCTTTAGCGCCAGAAATCACACGCTCTCCAGTCGATCTCGCTTACACCGTTGCCGTAATGTTTTAGTACTGGCACTCAATGCACTTTGAGCAACACAGCCGACGGGTAATGAAATTAAAATAAAACTTCTCCCGCTGGAGGAACACAGCGAATCAAATGTTTTTTTTTTATTGCACACACTTTCTTTTTTTAATACTTTACAAATCACTTTCTTTTTAAAACCTTTGCTTTTTTTCGTTAAATTTGCACTATATTTTTGCCTTTGCAATTAAAATCGGGACCTTCGCCTTCACACTATTTGAAAACCTTTGCCTAAGCACTTTTTTCCCTCAGAGTATCACAGTTTTTTTATTCTTTTCACAAAAATTAGCACCGTTGTGACCGAATTTTTTTTTAATTTTCAACAACTGACCTTTTCGTCCCCTTTTTTCCTTCTATAAAATCACTTACGGCCGTTGCCGTGCCTCACAAATATCAAACAAATTCAAACTTTTGCGTGCCTTTGCACAACTAATCAGCAATTTCACTAGCTTTTCAAATTTTTGCACACCACCAAATTGACTTCGTCGCCAAATTTGATATATTTCTACTAGGTAAAATAAGGTCAGTGAACTCTAAGGATTTCGGATCAGAGATCAACGAACTGTATCAAGAATCTTCTGCCGCTCGAGCCCAGCTCAGCGGTATTTATTTGCATCGCTTTCGCGCGTGTTGGTAAACACGCTGTACGCTTTACATATTCAAAATTCTGATCGGCCTTAGCCTTTGACTTGGTCTGTTTCCGTACACCACACAAACCAAGCAGGTAAAACCGAATTTGGCATGTGGATGTTTTAAGGAGTAACAAATAGGGAGCAACCAGAATGACGCTCAGAGGCCAGAAATTATCTTAAATACCATTTTGAAATCTAAGACGGCGACTTCCGGTTTGTGAAAAACAGCCTAAAATAACCAAATACCATCCAATATGAGTGTCTCTGGAACCAGAATGATGCAATGAGCTAACAATTGACGTCAGGCACCATTTTGAATTGCTAAATGGCAACTTCTAAGAAACAGTCGAAAATGACCGAATAATACTCAAAATGGATATTTCCGTAATTGAGATGAAACATAGAAACCAAACATTGACCCTTGACACCATTTTGAATTCAAAGACGACCACTGTTAGTTTCTGGAAAACAACCAAAATAACTAAAAACCTCCCAATATGAGTATTTCCGGTGTCAGATTATTGCCAGAAAATTTGCTGAAAATGACCGAATACCACCCAATAAGAATATATTCAGAATTAGGGCGATGTACAGAAGCCAAAAGTCGAGGATGTTGTCATTTCGATAAAACCAATCATTTCAAACGATTTGTCTTTTGACTTTGATCATATCCAATGGCCAATTCGTCGTGCATTTGCAGACTTTAAACACATCGCAAGGAATCAATGAATTTGGAACGTTCAAATAGTACAAAATCACATTAAAATTATGTGGAGACCACATATATCAATCAAAGCAGGTATAGTTTTGAATAGCCTTTGAATTTCTTTTCTTTCCATATCTTTTGAGCCACATATCAAATTGTTATGAAGTTTGTTATTTGTAAGTTTGAGAGATGACTCGTTCGTATGACACTAGTTATGTTCAAATAAGTCATGTAATCTTTGAAATAATAGACTTTCGTTGTTTTATTAACAATTTAATACATAACGGTGGCTTAACTTCGATTATAATCAAATGAAATGGGAACGTATAGGGCAGCCAAACTTTGAAACCACGTGTTTAATCATAATTCATCAGTTAACCCTTAACTAGCCCGCTCATCTGATAATAATATTAATCAAATCGGTTGTGTAGTTTCTGAGCTAAAACCTAAATTAATCCACCTAGCGGTCAGACCCAGCCTTTCTCAATTAAACTTTTATTTGTAAGAATAGATTTACATGAACGCTTCAATCCAATGAATGTATATTCATTCTTAAAAAATATTGATGTTGTAATCCATACATATAAAAATGCAATCCGGTCTGTCTGTCTGTCTGAATCTGTCTGTCTGTTCTGATATCTTTGTAATGGCGAACATCATAGTTTGTTTATTGCGTGCTGTGAAATTTTCAAACTAATTTACGTGTGAAATTGTGTGTATACAGTGGAAATTGTGATTCCAAAGTGTACCTATTAAGGATCTCAATCAGGATAAGTAGAAGTGCAGTAGTAACTACTACCTGTTTTGATATAAATTTGTTATTTCTTTCCGCCACTCACTGCGGTGTGAGCTGGTTTGTTTGGTGCTGTTTTTTTTTTTCTATTGTCTCTGTTGCCTGTGCGACGCCGTACGTAGCGTCCACTGTGTAAGGCTGAAATGGAATGTGTAAAGTGTAAATGTATTGTCTTGATTAACGATCTCGTTTGCTGTTTTCGCTGCGGAGGGAGATTTCACTCTCGCTGCGGTGGAATAAGTGGACCCTCAGTGAAATTAATCAATGCAAGCGATAATGTTCTGTTTAAATGCAACGACTGTCTATCAGTTCAGAGTTGTGACGAGCAGAATGTTTCAGTTTTGGATGTTGATGCACTAAGACAGGAGATCAAACAGATTTCAAGTTTGGTTGCAGATATCCAAAACAACATTACTGCTCAGATAGGCAACGCGTTAAAGAGCGGGATGGAAGAAATGAGCTTAAATATAATCAGTACTCTAAAGCAAAGAGGCGATGATTTTGATAAATTTATTGGTGGAAAAATGGATATTATGACTAGTTCATTTTTAGAAAATAAACGTAGACAGGAGTTAGTTGAAATGGGCAATAATGTGTCGGATTCTGATAGTTTGAATCGGAATGTGGCAAAAAAGACTAAAAAACGTAAATTAAATGATGATGGTAATTGCGCGAATAACGAAACAGAAGTTTTAACTTTTGCGAGTGTAGTTCGTGGAAATATAAAAAAACGTAAGGCTGGTCCAGTCATTGTGATCAAGCCAAAAGAGTCCTCCCAGAGTAGTGAAGCTACAAGGGAATTTTTAAAGTCGAATTTAGATCCGAAGACCCACAAAATAAGTAACTTTAGAAACGGGAAAGATGGCTCAGTTATTGTTGAGTGTGCAACAAATGATAACATAGAGATCGTGAAAAGTGGTATTGAAAACAACCTTGGTGAAAGCTACACAGCTGTTGTACCCGTTCCCCCGGTGCCAAGATTAAAAGTAATGGGTATGAGTGATCAGTATTCTCCTGACGCCTTCATTGACCTTTTAAAGAGTCAAAACGAGGCGGTTTCTATCGATAGTATCAAGGTTATTAGTATGTACGAAAATCCACGTTTCAAATATAACAAGTTCAACGTGGTAATTGAAGTCGATAAAAAGTCGTATAATAGTTTGTTGACCGCGAAAAAAGTGAATGTTGGGTGGGGTCGGTGCCACATCATTCCAGCGATTAACATTTTGAGATGCTTCAAATGTGGAGAATTTGGGCACAAGAGCACAGAATGTAAAAACGATGAAAAGTGCTCCTTGTGTAGCGGGCAACACAAGACATCTGAATGTTCTTCCACTGTATCGAAATGCATTAACTGTTTAAAATTTAATAAAGAACGTAAAATGAATTTGGACGTTAACCACGCAGCATCTAGCTCGGAATGCTCAGTTTACAAGAAATTGTATGAGCAAAAAAAAGCAGCCTGCGTTTCGATAAATAGCAACCAAGTTCCAAGTGGAATGTGAATCAATTCGATATGATGTATTTGAATATTGCAGGGTTATCTACAAACTACGTTGCTTTGCGACAGATTGTAGAGGAAAAGCGTCCATTTTTGGTATTTTTATCAGAAACTCACATTGTAGATATTGATGCGTTCGACCAATACTCTATACCGGGATACAAAATAGCTGCTTGTTGCTCGCATTCCAGACACACTGGCGGTGTTGCTATTTATGCACAGGAATCAATTCGATTCAATCTTCGCCACAACGAAGCAATTGATGGAAACTGGTTCTTGGGCATTACGGTGGAAGGTGGCATGAAGATGGGTAATTATGGTGTTGTTTATCATTCTCCCAGTTCAAGTGACCAGCGTTTTATGGAGATTTTGGAAACTTGGTCCGAAGTTTTTGTGGATTGTAGTAAATTTAACCTTATTACCGGAGATTTTAACATGAATTGGCGCGATAACCTCAATTCAAATCATTTGAAGCGCTTAGCCGAATTTTGCAATTTGAAACAAATAATCAATGAGTATACCCGTATTTCCAGACATAGTAGGACTTTGATTGACCACGTTTATACTAATTTTGACTCCGTTTCTGCAATGGTGAGTCCCAATTTAAAAGTTACCGATCATGAAACGATTGTTATAAATAATTGTGGTACGGGAAGTAAAATAAATCAAGTGAAATTTAAGTGCTGGAGAAATTACTCGAAACAAAAGGTTTCGGAGCTTGTTGCAAGAAACTTGGACTTTTCCCTATCTCGTAGCCTTGATGATAAAGCAACTATTTTGAACAATGTTTTGAAAAACTGTACTAATCAGTTAGTCAAACAAAAGAATGTTGTTGTTAAGAACTCGAACAACTGGTACAATCTAAATCTTTTGCGCCTCAGGCGAAAAAGAGACAAATTGTACAAGAAGTTTTGTAGAACAACAAATGATAATGATTGGTACAATTATACAGTTGCTAGGAATATATATTCACAATCTCTGAACAAAACACGGAGCGAATATATACAGGGGAAAATTGATCAACATAAAAACAACAGCAAAGAGTTATGGAGAATACTGAAGTCATTACTGAAACCTTGCAATTTTAATCCGCGGTCCATAACTTTTGATGGCATTGAAGAACATTCTGAAGCAACAATTGCAAGTAAGTTCAATGATTATTTCATCGAAAGTGTTTCATTGATCAATAAATCAATTGAATTGGTTAATGAACCGAATGAAATAAAACGGCAGTATAATGTTAATTGTAGTTTTGAAAGCTTTCACCAACTTACACTAGAACAACTCAAAAACATATGTTTTTCTCTTCATAAAACGGCTGGAATTGATAACGTTAATGCTAGAGTTATTCAAGATTGTTTTCATGTTATTGGGCACGATCTACTTGGCCTTATAAACGAATCATTACAAACGGGGCACGTGCCACAAATTTGGAAGGAGTCGTTAGTGATTCCGATACAAAAAGTTGCTGGGACGATTAAAGCCGAAGAGTTTCGTCCTATCAATATGTTGCACACTTTAGAGAAAATCTTAGAACTTGCTGTAAAAGGCCAACTGTTACAATATTTGAACGCTAACGGTTTGCTGATACCAGAACAATCAGGATATCGGGAAGGCCATTCTTGTGAAACTGCATTGAATTTGGTGTTAGCAAAATGGAAAGAAAACATTGAGCGTAAGGATACTATTGTTGCGGTGTTTTTGGATCTTAAACGCGCTTTTGAAACGATTTCTAGGCCCTTATTGTTACAAACTATAAAGCGCTTTGGAATTACGAGTACTGCATACAAATGGTTTGAAAACTACTTGTGTGACAGAACTCAAAGGACTATTTTCAATGATTTTACCTCTGATCCCATAAGGAACACTCTTGGTGTACCTCAGGGAAGTGTATTAGGGCCTATTTTGTTTATTATGTACATTAATGATATGAGAAGAGTCTTACGTTTTTGTGACATAAATCTTTTTGCTGATGACACAGTATTGTTCATTGCAGCTAAAAATCTCGAAGAAGCCATATTGCATTTAAACAAAGATTTGCGATCGCTGAGCGGATGGTTGAAATTCAAACAGCTAAAATTGAATACCAACAAAACAAAATTCATGATTATTTCGCGAAACCGTGTAAATGAAAATGTCTCAGTTGAAATTGATGGTGAGACAATCGATCGCGTGAGTGAGATCAAATATCTTGGCGTGATTATTGATGACAAGCTAAAGTTCAATGTTCACATTGATAATGTCATCAAGAAAATTGCCAAGAAATATGGAATCCTCTGTCGTTTGAAAAAGGAGTTGAATACTTTCAGCAAGATTCATCTCTATAAATCAATCATCTCTCCTCATTTAGACTTTTGCACTTCCATTTTATTTTTGGCAAATGAAACACAAATATCGAGATTGCAGCGTTTGCAAAATAAAATAATGCGGTTGATTTTGAGATGCAATAGATACACTTCCTCGTTCTTGATGCTTGACGCTTTGCAATGGCTATCGGTGAAGCAACGAATTGTTTTTCTGACAATGGTGTTCATTTTTAAAGGAGCTATTGGATTGCTGCCCCGATATTTGTGTGATCGAATTGTTAGAGGAAGTGACATCCATAGATATAACACAAGAAATGCGGGAGAAATTAGAACACCACATTTTTTAACTAGTGCTTCACAAAATTCATTGTTCTTTAAAGGAATAAATGTATACAATTCGATGCCTAGACACATCAGACGTACGGCGACGCTATCAGAATTCAAGAGACTATGCATTTCACACGTCAAAGCTGAATTTTATTAGTAAGTTATTTAGTTATTTAATTTTTTTTTTAATTTAGCTAAACTGTTATTGACGAAGTTCTTGTAACGGATGATCACGAGGGTGATGATGGATTTTGTAATTATTGATGTAGTATAAAATAAAAAAGAGTAGTCTACGAAGGTTTGAAAATCGCGCGCGATGATCAGATATGAAGGACTGAATTTAGAAATTTAATCATTTGAGATGGAGAATACCTTTATTATTTTATTTTGACATTATCAAGATACTCGTCAGAGTAATCGGAACGATTTTAGTTCTGTTGGTTGTTATTGGACATTGGTTTCCTAGCCGGTCTAGGATATTTTCGAGTTGGAAATATTTTCGACTTCCCTAGGTGGGGGCTCTCTTATAAATCACATCGAAGTTGACAGCTGGACTTGTGCTTTGCTTGCTGATCACGGCAGGAATGGCCTCGTCGGGATTGTATCGACTTTGTGGATGATTACACTGGATGTTGGCTTAACTCAGTTGCAATTAATGTCTTTTGGCTGACAGTTGCAAATAAATTGATACCGACAACGCTTTGTCGATGAATTACTTGATTTTTGACGAATATTTTCTCTATTTGAATCGCTGCAAAGCATTGGATCAATTGTGAAGAAATTTATATCTGTGATGAAAACCAGTTCGTTTTGTTTGCTTATCTGGTTTAATTGTTTTATAATAATTATCTTGTAGATAAATCGTCTTTCTCAAACCTTTGTAGGGGTAAGAGGTGGGACCATCATCATCATCATCATCATCACACGGTCCGTCCTGACGGCCGATAGGTGTGTTTTTCTCTTTTTTATTACAATTATTCTCGCGTTTTTATGCAACTATATACACCGTTGTTTTTTTTATAATATGTTTTTTTTTTTTCTCTGGCAAATGAAATTCTGTTATTCAAAACTGTAGCACCGTTTTGAGTTTACATTATCATACATGACATTTTCCTTATTTAGAATTAACAATTGCTTGCTCGCCTGATGCGCTGCGTCGTGAAGATATCAGCTGTTCAGCTGTCGTGTTCAAGCGCCGCGTTGCAGGGGGTTTGAAACGGGAGGGTGCGTCTGGCAGTAGAGGTTCTCATCGGTTGGTTGTGGTGTCATCTGGTTCATTCAGTTCGCTCTTTGCTGCCTCAAATTTAACGTTCAATTTATCAGTTTCACTTAAAACGCAAGAGAGTGTCACTTTCCGGTAATGGTCTGGTAGCAGTTCGACATTCCCAATAACCGATATTAGAAGGTGACTTTTCTCGCAATAAATACCCGGTGGGTCGTGCTTCAGATATGTGAAATGCACGTGTGGGTGGTAAAATGTGGGTTGATAGTGAATGTAGATTCGTAGTTGATAATTCCGTAACGTGTTTTAATTGCTTCAATGCCACGTGTTTGAATATTTTTCAGCAATGGTAAATGAGTAGCGTTTAGATCCCGCAATGACTTGATACCTCGCTGGCGCAGTAAATCGAGTAGATAAAGTTGTTCCAATGTTTTACCATCCCATTCTAGATCCGGCAACAATATGAAGCCAATTTCCTCTGACGGATCCTCAAAAACTATGCGAACCTTCTCTTTCCGATGCTCTAGTATATTGTAAAGCCCATCTATGCTTAGCTGCTCCTTTTGTATATGAGGCAATGTCACGGTTTCATAATCTTGGGCAGTTTCTTCCACCAAATATCTTTTTTGGGTGGAAAATTTCACAATATGCCTCTCAGTAGCGGGATATATGATTGTCACCTTGATTTGATTTACTTCCGGATCAGGAACGCACAAAAAATTTCCGTAGGTATCATTAACAAATTCCGTCCTCAGTTGGGACGTGGATGAGGAAAAACTTCTTTCGACGGCTGCTATAACACCAGTTGCACTACTTTGCACACTTTCACTGTTCTTCCGACAAGTTCGTCGTGACGTCGTCAGAATTAGCTTTCGTCACCGTGCTCGTTTGATGACGCTTATGATTTTTCAGCTGCCCCTCAGTGAAGGCCGTCTTTTCCAACGCAATGATCGCGTAATCGTCACGCGATAGGCTTACAAAATGCCCCAACAGTGAAACGCTCTTGTGTGTACTGTTATAGTTCAGGATGCGAACAGGTACGAAGCCTGCCAAATCGTAGCTACGGCTGGTTGGATTGTTCACTCCATCTTTCACCATAGACACCCGCCGTTCGACTCCCCACGCAACCGTCTGCTTTCCTTTTCGCGCTGTACTGGGCATCATGGTATGCTCCCATCTCAGCATCCATTGTAACCTCGGTCGTCTTCGATGATCGAGAACTCGTCTCGTTGTCAATTCTTAGATGCTAGTTGCCCTACTTGGCAAGTGGTGCATTATTTTTTTGCCATTATTTTATCAATTCTTTTTTTGGTTTCGTTACTTTTTCCACTTGCTGTTTAAAATTAATTTCACACGCGTACGGGCTCTTATGTTCTATTATATCTTCTAATCTTCTACTTAAACACTATGCCCGTTTTTCTTTTTCTTCGGTTAACATAATTTTTCTTTTCCTACTAAAGTGTACAATATATTTTTCTCTTGATTATATCGGATGCTATTGGTTAATCAACGTCTACATTATTCATTCTCAACGAATTTTTACTTCACAATAATTTTTTTTTCACTTGAACTCAATCCGATTTACAAGAAAAAAAATCTTTTTCTAATTCTTGTGCGTTTTTTTTCTTTGTCAACCTCTGTTGCCCGTCGTGGCTCTTTTTCTTTTCATTAAAACATTTCTCTTTCTCATAGCAACTTTTTCTTTTCTTTTATCGGATTTACAATTATTTTATCCGATTTACAAAAACTCTGTAGGCCACTTTAATTATGATACTGCTGTCTCAGTCCGTCATACTTACGTTCTACTTACACTTCGCCTAATATGCAGTAGTCTGCATAATACCTCTCCCCCTACCCTTCGAAGGTGCGTCTACCTGTTGCTAGTGATTCCTGAAAGATAAGAAGGTTAGGAAATAAAAGAAAAAATTTCGCACTTCCATTCATACTGGGTTGACTACTCCCTTGTCCGTTCACCTGATACGCATTCATCTCAATCGTTCCGGGTAGTCACTCCCGTTGTTTCCACTTGCCCAATCTTAACCTACAATAGATAGGTGGAATCCTTTAACGTCAGTAGGCCCCTCGTCTGGAAGGTTTAGCCTTCTTGTCCAAAGTCTCTCCTAGTTTTATTGTCGTTCGTTATTTAGGTCATCTCCAATACTTCATTAATCGGTTTTCTTCTCTCATTTGGCCATTAGCCATTTTTAAATTAATCAAATCTCGTTTTCATGAGGTATTTGTTCACTATATAATTTCTTTCCCATGTTAACATTTGCATTTCACAAAAGAAAATAAATGCTGTTCTAAATTCTTTCAACTCTTTTTATCCATTACAACCATCCAGATCATTCTAGTAATTTGAATTCCCCAAGTTTTTTGTTTATTTAACCTTTATCGGCGGGGTTCCTCGTTCCTCACGCCTTCATTCGTATTTGAATTTTTTCAACTGTGTCATGCCATTTGACTAACATCATCAAAGGCTGTATATCTTTTTCGGCGACTTCTTCCATTTCTTCACGCCTTTACTTCAGTATGCTTTCTTCCGTTTGGTTCTGCCTATTAATTCCCGTCAAAAAAAACATTCATATTTTTCGGCGACTTTTCGTATTTCTTCACGCCTATATTTTACTTCCACCTTACTTTTTCATACAGTTTTAGGTGCTTGCTATTATAACTCATGCCATCCAATATCGTATTTCATTAAATATATTCTGTCCGTTAACCTTGAAAGCATAGTTTAAGTTCATATAATCAGTCATAATATCGTTTAAGTCGGTTATTATGAACTTTCTCTAAACGGTTTCCGTTTTTGATTACTGTGGTCATTTCACTTGGGAATTCCACTACTTCATAAGGTCCTCTCCACATATTCTGGAGCTTTTGACCTGATCCTGTCGGGACTGATTTCACTAAAACTAAATCGCCATACATGGGCTGCCATTCATTTGCCTTTCTGTCATAAACTTGCTTGCGCTTTTCTTTTGAATCCTTTAGGTTGGCCTTCGCGTTCGCGTGGAGGTCAAAAAATGTTTTTTTCATCTCTTGTGTATATGTTTCATATGTCAAATTGTCCACTCCATTCCGCTTGTAAATGGAGGTGGGAATGCGTGCTGTACGTCCATACAACAATTCGAAAGGAGTGTACCCCGTTGATGAGTTTACTGAAGTATTATACTGAAACGTAAAAAATGGGAGTAAGTTATCCCACGTGTGCGGTTTTCCGCCAATAAATTGCCTTAGGTAAGTCTTTAACTCCCGATTAGATCTTTCCACCAAATTTGCTTGTGGGTGGTACGGACTCGTCGTTATTTTCTTAATTTTCAAAATTTTGCACACATCTTTCATGAGTGTGCTTACAAAATTCGCACCGTTATCTGTAACTAACTCCAACGGTACGCCAAATTTGCAAATATAATTCTCTACAAAAGTCCTCGCTACCGTCTGGCTTTCTTGGTTTTCCATAGGTGCGACAGTTAAATATCTAGTTAGGTCGTCCTGCATGACCAGACCATAAAGATTTCCTGTGGTGATCTGCATCGGTATCTTGTTTGATCTTCCAATTTTGTTCTTTTGGCAGGAATCACACTGCCGAACGTAGTTCTCGATATCCCGTTTCATCGTAGCCCACGTAAAAAGTGTGCCAATTCTTTGGCGCATTCGTCGCGCTCCTACGTGCCCTCCTAAGGGTGCATCGTGAAATTCCTTTAAAATTGTTTCCACTTGATCTGGCGCAATTGCTGTACGCTCGCTATTAGCATTATATAATACTATTTGTTTTTCTAGCTTACCCGCTAGGAACTGAATCATTTGCAGAACTTCCTGTTGCTTGATTTTTCTGAATGATATTAGGTGAATGACCCCGGCTGCCTTTACTGCCGTGGGGCTCTTATTGAAGCTATCTAAAAATTGTGAAAAAAAATTCCGGCAATCGATTAATGAACTTTCGCTGCCGTCTACTATGAAACCACCTACCTTCTTGTCTTTAAATTTGAGTACACCATCCTCTACGTAGTCTTTCAGTCCTTGTGACAGCTGATACAGTGTCTGAAGTTCTCTGTATGCCGTCCGACTGTTCAAAATGACAAGACGAGCTTCGATATTCCTCTCGTCCAATATTCTCTTCGATACTTCCACCGTCTCACTTGATATCAGGTCATTTGATAATGCCTGTGAAAAGTCATCATATGAAATGTTGACGAGTTGTTGCTCATCCTCGTCCTCAGCGATGTCCGCAATGTCTATTGCACTCAAATCTTGTATTGTGCCGTTCAAATCATCCGAAGCGTTCTTCTGCTGCTCTAGCAGGCGTTTCTGCTGGCGCGTAACCATGGCTATCTGCCTGTGGGGTGAACTTTCTTGCCCCTGACACGTCCCATCTGATAAACGTGACAAAAAATCGGCGACTATATTTTCGCTACCTTGTTTATAACTGATGCTGCATTCAAAACCCTGCAACTTTAGTCTCAATCTTGTCAGCGTTGGAGATGTCTCTTTGAGCCTCCAAATAGCTATAAGTGGTCTGTGGTCCGTGTAAACGATAAACTTTTGACCAAAAATGTAATGTTTGAAATATTCTATGGCCCATACAATCGCCAATAGTTCCTTTTCTATGATATGATATCTGGTCTCTGCACCTACAAGTGCACGACTCGCGAACGCGATCGGCCGGTGCATGGATTTTTCATTCGACAGGACGGCTCCAATAGCATAATTGCTAGCGTCTGTCGTAATAACAAAAGTGTCTTGATAATCTGGCCGGACTAAAACTGGCTCTGTAATCAGCGCGTTTCTAAGGAATTCGAACGCTTCCTGACATTCTTTTCCCCACACAAATTTAGCGTCTTTCTTCAACAAATCATTCAGCGGCTTGCGCTTCTCCGCGATGTTGGGGATAAACTTCCCGTAAAAATTTACTGTTCCCAGAAATGACCTTATACCTTTTACGTTTGTGGGTGGCTTAAGGCTTTGAATGGCCTTAATATTTGCATTGGTGGGTTTTATGCCTTCTTCATTAACGACATGACCCAAATACTCCAGTTCCCTTTTCAAAAACTGACACTTTGAAGGTTCTATTTTTAAGTTATGTTTGCGCAAAGCTTGTAATACTTTTCGCAAGTTATCATTATGGTCGGTGATAGTGTCACCGAAAACTATAATATCATCGAGGTAGACAAAAGCTTTCACGTCCCCTATCTCAAAGAGAACAGTATTCATAAGTTTTTGGAATGTTGAGGGGCTGTTCTTTAACCCCATCGGCATCCGTGTAAATTCGAAGTGGCCTTTGGGAGTGGAAAACGCCGTCTTAGCCGCATCTCGGCGGTCTATCGGGACTTGATAGAACCCCGATTTTAAATCAATTGAGGAGAAATATTTTGCTCCTCCAACATTATCCAATATCTCATTTATAAGAGGTATTGGGTATACAAACGGCTTGGTAACTTCGTTCAATGATCTAAAGTCTACCACAATTCTGTATCTTTTATTACCGTCAGCATCCGTTTTTTTTGGTACACATAACACCGGTGCATTCCAGGGACTAGTGCTGGGCCTAATAATTCCCTGCACCCTCATTTCCTCGATTTCTTTATTAATGTGTCGTTTCGTGGCCTCCGGAAATCTATATTGTCGTTTATTAATAGGCACCTCTGATGAAGTTTCTATCGTGTGTACGGCGGCGTCAGTAGTAGTTAACTTGTCGCCCTCGAAAAAGAATATATCCGCATAGCTTTCGACCATATTCTTCACTGTCCTGAATTCTCTATCAGGCAAGTGCGCCAAATTCAGCACTTGCCGTAGTTTTTCAATTCTTGCATTTCCTTTTGACTCTGGTGTCAGCTTGTGCTCCAACAGGTCATAGTCAAGCCTCGAGTCTAGGTCCAACTCGGGCATTATAGTATTCTTCGAGTCAAGAAAATTGTTCTTCGGCTCTTCATTTCGATATGTTTGGTGCTCTCTATTTATTTCGTTTTTGTCTACGTCAGCCTCATTGCGGGCTGTGTTGCTAGTATCTCGCAACTCGTTCTGCACCATAACTCTATTTCTGGCTGCCACATAAACATGTTGACTAAGGACTTCGTCTTTGGGCATACTCCATGGACTCAAGTCGTCCGGACTTCTGTTTCCGTGTTTCTTGAACACTTTGTAATCAAAATTATTTCCTATTTGAAGCGTATGCTTCTTTAAGAATTCTGCGCCGATTAATCCGTCGCTTGGCAAATTTTCTAATATATGAAATTGCGTCGGGATCAAAAAGTCTCCGACTATTAAATCCAACATAATTGTACCTGAGGTACGCACAATGTCTTGGCCGATACCTCCAAAAGTGGTTACGTCCTGTGTATTTACCGGTACATTCAAAAGATTCACAATGCGTGCATTAATTATATTCGCATATGCACCTGTATCTAAGATCAGGTTCAACGTAAATTTGACATTCTGCTTAGCCAGTAGGGTTAACATTAAGTGCCCTCTGACATCGTAATATACTCGCTTAGCCACACAAGCACTGTTGTCTCTTATATGATTGCATGCGGTCCTCCAATCGGCTATTTCTATATTGTTGGGCTCATCGGTACATCTCCGCCAGTCAACATCTTCGCAAATTTCTGCTAAATCCTCGTTAAAATATTCCTGTGCAACAGGATCCAAAATACCTTCTTTTTGCGAATTACTACTTCTTTCATTAATGTTGGCTACCATAAGCATTTTCTGAGGCATCCGGGTATACGAATTCCTGTACCTCCTATCAGTTGGTCCATTTTGACCGTAATAATTATATTTCCAACCAGTGGCGTAGCCCCTTTGACTCCGCCGACATGAACGTGCGGTGCGATAACTGTAATTGTATCGATTACCGTCGCTAGATCTACTTATATTGTCATAATTGTTTTGCTTGTAGATTATTCTATCCCTATTTTTGTGATTATAATATTCATTTCTTCCCAGGCGGCTGTTGCTACAATTAGCGTCTTCGTAATTAATTGTGAAAATATTTCTGCTACTATCAAATTGTCTAAGCGCATCGCGCTGTCTTTCGACCCATTCTAGGCCCTGTATTCTGTTTTCTATTTCCGCGATGTGATAACGCTCATGGTAGTTTTCCTCTAAGTCGTCTAGCAGCTCTTCTAACTTCAATGCTCGTTTACCTTGAGCAGCTTCTTTCAATGCGGTGTCACACAAACCCGCCATAAAATGTAATCGAAGACTAACTATCATGCATGACTTCGTACAATTAGTTTCGTAGGAGTCGATTTGCTCCTTAATTTTCAATATCCTCTTTTTATAATCAGGAAAGGTCTCATTCGCCTCCTCTTTCAATGTTTCTACTTGATTTATAACTGCCTCGATGCGTATAATATCCCCAAATTCCTTTAATAAATTCTGCTTAACCTGTGGCCAAGCATTTGCGTTAATTCCATGTATTGCGGCAGCAGCTCTGCCTTTTAGTTTCAATAGAATAATATAAACCAGTGGAGCGTGTGATACTCCTTCTGGTATCTCCCGAGCAAAATGCTCGATATGATAAACGAACGCTTCTAGTCCGTCTAGCGATCCATCAAATTCTGGGATGCACTGCATGGCATCTGCTTTTGGAAACGTGTACTCCATTATTAATATAAAATTTTATATATATTTCTTAAAAAAAAACAATAAAAGGTACTGTGGAATAAATACTGTAAGACTATAAAAGGCTTATGTAGCCTTCTTCCTCTTTTTCCTAGGTATCACTAACGATTCTGTTGACCAGATGTGATAACGTAGCGTGACCGACTCTAATTTCTTCGTCGCGCCATCAAAAAATCTGAACACCAAGGTTCGAACCATTTGGTGTTAAAGCTTCAATGTTTATTTCTGTTAATCAATCAAACAATTATTTTAATAATATTTTTACCCCAACATGTCTGAGATAAAATAGTCATTTTTTATAGTGCAATTGAACCAATTTTACAACTAATCTAAAATTGTAAATGTTCAAATTAGATGGCGTTAAGAGCTGTTTCATAAGAATATTGCAACATCTGTCTCCTTACGACAACATTCCTCATAACATATTTTTGCTGTCTGTTAACATTTCCCCCCGGCGGATATTTAATTGTATCGCCGCGCGCGTTGCGCTTATTGATTTACTTTTTTCTTTGACCTACTAAACATTTCACCGCTACTGAATCGTTTTGCTTATGCCAGCAGCACGATCTACCAATGGCCATTAAAATTACTGCATACAAACCGCGACCTTGACCGTGCCTGGCACAGCTGATCGCAATAACACTGTAAAATACGTCACCTATTCAACCTGGTGGCATAAGAACGGGACGAAAAGCATTCTAGCATATGCTACTATACTGTATAAGTAAAGACGCGATCGCAGAGGCTCTCACGCTCTTTTTATATCGCTAACGATAGCGTAGCTCCCAATTTACATACTTGCTGTATGGCTACCAGTGAGCTAAAACTCTTTTTCAGAACAATTAAGGTGAGTTCCATGTGCGTAACTCTGTCTGTTTGCGTTCTACAATTCGTCTTGCCAACGGTGTTGCCGCAGGCACTGCTATTTAATTAGTCAGGTCGTGCAAATGTCAACTAGTTTATTTCGCTGGTACGGAGTCACATTATTTTTGGGCGAAATGAATGAACCTTTCTTGTTATAGGGAAGAAAATCAAGAACTTACCGGTTAAAATTTATCTTCCTGTTGCGACAGATTCGTCTGAAAAAAAAAACAAATAAATCGAGTTCGCGTAATGTTAGGTTTCTTCCAACACTTTTTTACACTTTTTACACACTGGTAAAGAAAATCCTTATCATACACAACAACAGCTCCGCACTTGTGTTCTTGTCAATTTTTAATAATTTTTCACTTCGTCTTTACTCGTATTATTATTGTACAATTGTTTACTTGATCATATTATTTTTCTTCCTCTTGTTTTGTGTTGCTTCTTTATCACTATAAACCACTTTTACATTTTTTTCTTTCAAGCGCGAACCAAATTTGTTTTTAACACTATAAAAGTTCGTAACCAATGTTCTTCCTCACAATTTTTTTGCTGTTTTTTTTCCTGTTTCGCGTGCACAATTTTTTTCTCTAACACTTTTAGTTCTCGTTGCACAATATCCACTTTCGTTCAACGTCACACAATTTATACTTCGAACTATTTTATCGCGCTTTTTACCGTTATCGAACACTACTTATACTTAAGCTTCTTTTGACTTTATATTACCTCGCGTGGTTCGTTTCCTTTTTCTAGAAATCAAAAATAAAAACTACACCTGTGTCCCCACATGTGTAGGTATACCTGTATCCTGGGTATAACCTACCAGGACTTTCTCCAGAAAACCCTGTACGCGCAATCGGCGCGGAATTAATACACACAGATTAACGTGGACTAACTGACTTTATTTTCGTACATCACTACTTAAATATACCCTACCGGTAACTCAGAGAGAGAGACTTTCTCCACTCTCTGTTTACCTTACTAATCTCTTAATCTAATCTAGTACTGCTAAAGTACAGGCGGCGTTTTGTTTACAACACAAAACTTGTTTATTTTGGTCGAGTTTGTTTGCCGGTGGCACAGCAGAAGGCTGCGCGAAGTTCTCTGCCACCTGTGGCATAATCTGTTGATACATAGAGTGTTGATAGAGCCGTTCGCGGTCCTCTGTCAAGGGAACCAAATGTTTCGCCTGACTAAAGCATAGCAGAAGGCTATGCCCTCCTAGGAACAAAATTAAACTTCAATTATAAGGCTCGTGACGGAGCATTGGGTTCTTCGCAGGGTGTGACGTCACATTGCATGCGAGATGGAAAGTTATTAGACTTCATTTTATCGTTTGCAAATTTAAAAAACTGTTTTGGGTTTGATTTAATGTTATTTTCCACCCTTGTGTTGTAGTTCTCATACGCAATAGATATTTTAGTATTCAGTTCATCACATATGTTCAAATATTTGTCCAAATTTCCTTGGTCTTTAAGTTTTTTGTAAGTTTTATGAGCTTTTTGTTTCGTATTCTTTAAATTTTTGATTTCTCTGGTGAACCAAATGGGATCTTTTGAGCTAACCGTTTTATTTTTCGATTTTGGTACAGTTGACTCTAAACACCATACAGTGATAATAAAAAATTATCAACCACTTTGTTCATATCTATTTCATTTTTTAGAAGTGATTGCCAGTCGATGTCAGTTAATTTACGATTGATTAGTTCAAAATTTGCTTTAGTGAAGTCATATTTATATTCAGGCTCATGATCAGAGGGTCGTGATCTCTCGGTATCAATCATTAGCGAGTACTCAATTGCAGTTTGAAATATTTCATTTTTCCATAGGGGATATTCTGCTTTGTCAACACTAAAATCTTCCGTGCAATTGGTGAATAAAAAGTCTAGAAAACAGTTTTGCTCATTCCGGATTGAGTTTACCTGATTTAATCCAAGTTGACTAAATCCGTCAAAAATAAATTGCAGAGTTTCGTTTTCTCCTACTACAGGAAGTAAAAGCGATTCATTATCATAATTTACTATAAAATCAGCATCATTTTGATTGAAATCTCCATATATATGAATTTTTGAGTTAGTGTTGGACTCATCATTCACAAATTCCACCGTCCTTAAAAATTTTTCATATGATTGCTTTTTGGCAAAGTGGGGTGGAAAGTAAACAGATACGAAAATATGGATTTCACCCATTAACAGAACTTTAACCCAGGCATCTTCAAATTCGGCATGTTTCTGGGTTGCTCAGAATCATGCTGAACCCCAACAGCCACAAGCACTCCTCTACCTGATTTCTTATCAGATAGTGATAAATCACGATCGCTCCTGAACACATTAAAGGAACTGTTGAAAACTTCTTCACTTTTAATATCTTCGTTCCAGTTCGTTTCCGTTGCTAAGATGATTGAGTATGAACATCCACTTATTCTGTTATTAATGTGATTAATTTTGAGTGCACTGCGCATCCTGTTGAAATTCTGAGCATAAATCAAAACTTCATTGACTACTGGCGTTGTTTTTTCTTTCTCTGAGCGTCACTGATTTTGAAAACATGAATGCTTACAATATTGTTGTTATTGTTCCGGTCCTGGTGGTTGTTATTGCTGCGGTTGTTGTAGAAGTTATTGTTGCGATTGTAATTGTCATTGTTGTTCAGGTGGTTGTTATTGTTGCGATTGTTGTAATTGTTACCATTGCGGTTGTTGTTGTTTGTATTGTTGTTGTAAGCCTGTTGTCGTCGATTCCTCCTTCTTCTGGCTGCATCTGCATTCTTCAACTGTACCAAACGACGCCTTTTACGTTCATCATAATCTGTCCAATCCGCTTTCCAAACTTTTTTTGAACCTAGAAACCGCCATCCTGAATTATTGGCATTATTCAAATTAAGTGCTGTTGCCAAACTTGGAAGTGAAACAGGTGAAGCTATTGGGGGAGCGGCAACACTCGCTGACTTAGTTCTTAGTTCTTCGATGCAGGATGACAGAGTTTTAAGCTCATCTACAATATTTATCTCTAACGGATTGGTTTGTATTGAACAGGTAAATGCTGTTTCTACAAACAGCTGTCCTAACTGAGAAAGTTCGTTATTTATGCTGGTCAGCGATTCCGTTAAATCGTTCCGAAGTTCGTTCTTGAATTTCGAAAACAGCAATGTTAACGAGCTGCGTCAGGTGAATTTTGAGTGTAGGCATAACACCAGCCACACTGTTGGCTTTGATGTTTGGCGTTAGCACAAGTCACAAGTCACAAGTCGATGAATCACCTCTGTATTTTCATCAATCAATTTCGTCAGCTTTGTTGTTTGGTCAACGTGTTGAATTCAAACGATGCGGTTACTAAAAGTTGGCAGGAATCGCAGCACGGTAGCAGAAATGCAGTTGGATCTACGGCTGGTTTATCTTATTTGTCTTGTTTGTCTTTTTTACGATACGCAGAGAACTTCTGCTTTCAGCAACTACTTAGGGGGCACGGTACTCCCACACAGGAGGCATGGAATTTTCGATTACACCCTCCAACACACGACCAAAATTCAATAGGGTCTTATGGGGCAACTAGACCTTTCATTTGCAATTAATTCATTGAAATTGGATCAGCCATCTTTGAGAAAATCGAGTGAGATTGGGAGAGCGTTACACACACACACACATACAGAAAATGCTCAGCTCGTCGAACTGAGCAAGTGATATACGACATCCGGCCCTTTCAAGCACTTTTATACCTTTAGTTTTTGCAGTGATTGCTATACCTTTCTAGGAGAAAGGCAAACGTTTAGTTTTTGCTGTGATTGCTATACCTTTCTAGGAGAAAGGAAAAAAAATCTGCACATACACAAACACACACACATACACACACACACACACATACACACGCACACATACAGAAAATGCTCAGCTCATCGAGCTGAGTCGAGTGATATATGCCATTCGGCCCTTTGGAGCACTTTTATACTTTCGGTTTTGCAAGTGATTGCTATACCTCTCTAGGAGAAAGGCAAAAAGTTAAGACAGGATCCCATTCAAGAGTTTTTTTAAGCAGAAGTTCAGCAACAATTCACAATCAACATTGATAGAAAAAATTTAACTAAAAATTGTTTAATCATTTTCATGGATCGTATACCGCGTGGCTGTTGAAACCGTTTTAACCAGTTAGTTGTATTACTTTAATATTTTGGTAAAAGTTGCGAACCGCGTTTTTCGACTATCGACAATATTTTTTTCTCGTACCGTTTATCATACCTAATATTGCGAGTATTGCATATCAGACACGCTATATTCAGGGTACTGCTTGCGACATTACGTACAATGTAAAAAAAACCATTGTCGTGAGTCATGATAATCGGTTTTTAACTCTGGCCACAATAAAATTCATTATAAAAACCCAAAATTAATCAACCTAGCGGTGGGACCCAGACTTTTTCTTTCGAACTTATTATATGTTAAAATAGACAATTAATAGAAAAAATACACCTTGATAATATCTGCTGGATTTATTTTTCACTCTAAATAACGAATTCCTAGTAGCCAAAGCATTACTATACCGAACCGAACGTTTTGAAAGTAACATGGAATAAATATGTTTTAAATATAAGATGCGATTTTTGCCTTTCTCCTAGAAAGGTATAGCAATCACAGAAAAACTAAAGGTATAAAAGTGCTCAAAAGGGCCGAATGCCGTATATCACTCGACTCAGTTCGACGAGCTGAGCATTTTCTATATATATATATATATATATATATATATATATATATATATATATATATATATATATATATATATATATATATATATATATATATATATATATATATATATATATATGTGTGTGTGTGTATGTGTGAGTGTGTAACGCTCTCCCAATCTCACTCGATTTCCTCAGAGATGGCTGGACCGATTTTTATGAAATTAACTGCAAAAGAAAGGTCTAGTTGCCCCATGAGACCCTATTGAATTTTATTGTAATCGAATTTTTAGTTTAGAGGTTATGTTTAAAAATGTAAAAATAACGAAACATCATTATCTCAGAAAATGCTCAACCGATTTGAATTAAATTGGTTTCAAATAAACGAGCTACCTCAAAAACTCTTAACTTTAGAATTTCATAAAGATTGGACATGTGGTTCAAAAGTTATTTACAGAAACGTGTCCTGGAGAGTATTTAATCTCACTCATGTTTCTCATAGATGGCTGGACCGATTTTCACAAAATCAGTGTCATATAGAAGGTTTAGTTGCCCCATAAGACCCTATTTATTTGTTCTGCAATCGGACTTTTACTTTGCCTGTTATGTTTTAAAATGTGAAATCCAGCTTTTAAAAAAAGAAACATATTCCGAAGACTAGTTAAACTCACTCCATTTTCTCAGAGATGGCTGAACCGATTTCCACAAAATTAGTGTCAAATGAAAGGTCTAGCTTTCTCATAACACTCTATTGAATTTCACTGTAAGCGGTTTGTAACTTTGTCTGTAATGTATCAAAATGAAAACTAACGAAACTTCATTATCTCTGAAACTACATTACCGATTTGAACAATATTGGTATCAAATGAACGGGCTAGTTAAAGGATAACTGATGAAATATGCTGATTGAGCACGTGGTTTAAAAGTTGTGAAAAAATGTCATATTTGAAATCGAAGAAAAATCCTTTCCTATAAAAATGTAAAAATCACAAAACATCAATATCTCAGAAACTACGCAACCGATTTGAACAAAATTAATTTCAACTGAACGGACTACTTAAAAACCTTTAACTTTTGAAGTTCATTAAGATTGGACATGTGGTTCAAAAATAATTGAAAGAAACGTGTTCTCGAAACTATTCAATCTCACTCATGTTCCTCATAGATGGCTGGACCGATTTTCATAAAATCGGTGTCAAATGGAAGGTCTAGTTGCCCAATAAGACCCTATTGATTTTTTTTTGCAATCGGACTATTACTTTGCCTGTTATGTTTAAAAATGTGAAATCCAGCTATGAAAAGGAAAATATTCACAAGAGTACTTAAACTCATTCACTTTTCTTAGAGATGGCTGAACCGATTTTCACTAAATTAGTGTCAAACGAGAGCTGCCTCATAGCATCCTGTTGTATTTCGCTGTAATCGGACTGTGACTTCGTCTGTAATGTATCGCAATGTGAAAACCACGAAACTTTATTATCTCAGAAACTACACAACAGATTTGAATAATATTGATATCAGATGAACGGGCTAGTTAAGGGTTAACTGATGAATTATGATTGAACCAGTGGTTTCATAATTCGGCTGCTCTATATGTTCCCATTTCATTTGATTAGAATCGAACTTAAGCAACCGTTATGTATTAAATTCTTAAATTAAACAACGAAAGTCTATTATCTCAAAAATTACACGACTTATTTACCATAACTAGTGTCATACGAACGAGTTAACTCTTAAACTTACAAATAACTAACTTCATACAATACTGATAGAACGGACACGTAAACGGGACCAGACAACAACACGTTCTATCAGTACACCAAGGTCGCTTTTTACGCGGGTTTCTTTTTACGCGGATTTTTTTACGCGAATTACCGGATTATTCGGTTTTCTTACGCGGATTCCGGAATTTACGCGGTTTTTTACGCGGATTCTGGAATTTACGCGGTGTTTTTTACACGGCATGTATCCCCCGCGTAAAAAGCGACTTTAGTGTATTGTATTGTGAAGCTCTCACGTTAGCACTACCTCAATAATTACAAGTGAACTAACTTCATAACAACTTGATATGTGGTTCAAACGCTATGGAACGAAAAAAAAATCAAAGACTATTTAAAACTATACCTGATTCGATCAATGTATATGACCTCAACATGATTTAAATGTGGTATTGTACTATTTGAACGTTTCCGGTATCGATCGTGATTAAATTGTTCAAAATTAAGAGTCATTTCTCTCAATTCGCTATTTCTTAAGCACTAACAATACGTCAAATTTCATATTTTATACTCCAATTACAACATCAACTACAATATCAAGAACCCAAAGAGTGAATATACTTTTATTGGATTAAAGCGTCCCATGTAAATCTATTTTTACAAATAATAAGTTTGAATGAGAAAACCTGGGTCTAACCGCTAGGTGGATTAATTTAGATCTTTGTTCCTGGTATAATAGAAACCTCACTGTACTCATATATAGGTCGGACTAGATTATATATCAATTTAGATTCAACTTTTATAGTAGGACAATTTTCCCTGATGAACAACAACCTAAAAAGACCAAATATCATTCAAATGAGAATTTGTGGAACAATATGATACCCAGAGGCCAAAAATGAGCTTCAGGCGCCATTTCAAATTGTTGGATAGTAGCTTCCTGTTTCATTTACTGATGTGAGTTTTTCAGGAACCGGGATAATGCTTAGAGGCCAGGAATCAACTCCACACTTCATTTCGAAATCCGATTTTGCGACTTATGGTTTCTGGAAAACAACCTTCTATTGCCAAATACAATCCAATTAAGGTATATTTATTCTTTGGGTTCTAGAACACTGATGTTGTATTTGAAGTAATAACTGGAGTATGAAATGATAAATTTGACGTTATGTGCTGGATCGAAACCCGTACAGTATCGAAATCTGTACACCTTGATGTTTTTCCTTTCTCCTAGAAAGGTATAGCAATCACAGCAAAAACTAAACGTTTGCCTTTCTCCTAGAAAGGTATAGCAATCACTGCAAAAACTAAAGGTATAAAAGTGCTTGAAAGGGCCGGATGTCGTATATCACTTGCTCAGTTCGACGAGCTGAGCATTTTCTGTATGTGTGTGTGTGTAACGCTCTCCCAATCTCACTCGGTGTACAGATTTCGATACTGTACGGGTTTCGATCCAGCACATAACGTCAAATTTATCATTTCATACTCCAGTTATTACTTCAAATACAACATCAGTGTTCTAGAACCCAAAGAATAAATATACCTTAATTGGATTGTATTTGGCAATAGAAGGTTGTTTTCAGAAACCATAAAGTCGCAAAATCGGATTTCGAAATGAAGTGTGGAGTTGATTCCTGGCCTCTAAGCATTATCCCGGTTCCTGAAAAACTCACATCAGTAAATGAAACAGGAAGCTACTATCCAACAATTTGAAATGGCGCCTGAAGCTCATTTTTGGCCTCTGGGTATCATATTGTTCCACAAATTCTCATTTGAATGATATTTGGTCTTTTTAGGTTGTTGTTCATCAGGGAAAATTGTCCTACTATAAAAAGTTGAATCTAAATTGATATATAATCTAGTCCGACCTATATATGAGTACAGTGAGGTTTCTATTATACCAGGAACAAAGATCTAAATTAATCCACCTAGCGGTTAGACCCAGGTTTTCTCATTCAAACTTATTATTTGTAAAAATAGATTTACATGGACGCTTTAATCCAATAAAAGTATATTCACTCTTTGGGTTCTTGATATTGTAGTTGATGTTGTAATTGGAGTATAAAATATGAAATTTGACGTATTGTTAGTGCTTAAGAAATAGCGAATTGAGAGAAATGACTCTTAATTTTGAACAATTTAATCACGATCGATACCGGAAACGTTCAAATAGTACAATACCACATTTAAATCATGTTGAGGTCATATACATTGATCGAATCAGGTATAGTTTTAAATAGTCTTTGATTTTTTTTTTCGTTCCATAGCGTTTGAACCACATATCAAGTTGTTATGAAGTTAGTTCACTTGTAATTATTGAGGTAGTGCTAACGTGAGAGCTTCACAATACAATACACTAAAGTCGCTTTTTACGCGGGGGATACATGCCGTGTAAAAAACACCGCGTAAATTCCAGAATCCGCGTAAAAAACCGCGTAAATTCCGGAATCCGCGTAAGAAAACCGCATAAATCCGGTAATTCGCGTAAAAAAAGCCGCGTAAAAAGAAACCCGCGTAAAAAGCGACCTTGGTGTACTGATAGAACGTGTTGTTGTCTGGTCCCGTTTACGTGTCCGTTCTATCAGTATTGTATGAAGTTAGTTATTTGTAAGTTTAAGAGTTAACTCG